>NC_065522.1:2625152-2628673 GCF_006386435.1 Epinephelus moara | reverse complement strand
AATGCACTAGAATACAGGAAATGGCATCTACTTAATTGAAATTTTTTTGGGGGAGGACCCCCAGACCCCCCCCCCCCCCCCCCCCCCCAGGGATTTATTTCTTTCATACATCCATGTCTCTGTGTGTTCTTCACAGTCCAACATTGAATTTACACAGTTCTCGTGGATGCTGATCCTAACTACAAACTAACTTGAGTAGTCTGTCTAGTTAGTCTGTTTTAAGGCTATATAATGTGCCATTTGTATAACATATAAACATGTCTAAAATGCCCTTGAAAAACATGCGGAACTTAGTGCCCTCTTCAGTGGCGAGAACGCGCTGTATGTGCCCTTTTTTTTTTCTTTTTACCCCTGCCCTTCAAAAAGTCTATGCACACCACTGCTCCTGAGGTTTTTACCATTTTTTTTTTTCCTCTCAATGGTAAGGCTCCGTCATATCTTAGAGAGCTCATAGTGCCCTATTATCCCACTAGAACACTGCGCTCTGAGAATGCAGGGTTACTTGTGGTTCTTAAGCAGCACAGCCGCAGCCGGTGGAAGCACACACATTGACTAGAATTAAAACGTATGGGCTCTGCTGCCGCTTTGGAGCGCTGACGCAACCCACACGCATCTGGTGGAATTTGGGAGTGAGAATTTTCCTGGTCGACCAAAAGCTATCATTTAGGGCCATTTGTCAACTAATCGTCCGCATGTTTACGACATCAATTTAATTATTAAATGATATATTTTGGACGGTGCAACACAACGGTTTGAGTTCAAGGTCTGAGATAGAATAGTACAAGTACTATTGTTAACACTGTTCTACGTTACAGAGAAATACAAAACTGTACTATTGAACCTTAATTAATATAGGCCTATATTTTATCTTCAAGTGCACGTTGCACACAGAGTGAGCCACCTGTAGCTGTCCACAAAGTGGTAATAATTGTGAATGTGTTAAATAACCAGCAAGGAGAAAATGACTAGTGAATGAATTTAACAAGTGCACACATGAAGTATGGCACCCACCTCAGCAAATATGTTGGATCAACCAGCTAGGAGAGACTGATAGGCTGTAAGGTGAACACAGTTATCGTTTCATCTCGTTCCGACATCTGGGGACTACACGATCTTTACTTCATAAAAAAGATCGATACATGTTCAGCTAATCAGCGGGAGTTCGTAGCTCATAACCCCGCAAGAGTCCTGTGATCAGGGTCGTAATTCGGCACTTGCTCCGTCTGAGCGTAATGATCAGTTCCGCCTGAGCGTAATGAGATTTGGTATGCGAGTGGTGGCACGCCCGTCACATGATCGTGCTACACCAATAAGGTACCCGCATTTCGTGTCGCCATGGTTTCATTCAGCAGAGGAAAACAGACCCGGAAGTCCTCAAAAGTGAGGAGAAATGAGCTAAAACAGCGTTATTCACATCGCCGTGTCCATGAAACACGATGAGACAAATAGACAATAAGGGGAACTAAGCAAAAATGTCTTAAAACACATTTGATTCAATACCTGGGCATAACCGACATATTATTACACATAGCTGTCCAGTACGGAATACGAGAATGGCCATGTATTTTTTTTTTTTTTTTTGTGCACTGTTTTCTCGTTATAACGAATTAATTATCTCGTTATCTCGATATAACAAAGATTGTTTTCCCGTGATAATTGTCAAGTCTGATGATTGCGCACTGGTTAATGTAATCCTCTTGATTTCAGCCTACAAGAGCTGCCATGGTCCTGCTAGATGCCTCCTGCTGCTGCTGTTATCATTAGTCACACTTCTACTGTTATTATACACATGTGATTATTGTCACATACCATATATTTCAAAAATAGTCGCCCGGTGGCAAATAGCCGCCGGGCACCTAATAGCCGCCGGGGGGTTTGACCCCATTTTGTGTATTAAACACCGGTCCGATCAAACGCCGGGGCGATTATTTCCTCATTCATTGCCTCAAGGAGGGACAGCCCTGTAGGCAGGGAGAGAGCAGCTCGCCAGGGCTGCTCTCTCCCTGCCTGCAGGGCTGAGGGACTGTTTGCGCTTTTACGCACGGGTCGGTGGTGAAGTGGCGCACATGACTCGTGCTATGGATGGACGGACGGACGGACAGACAGCCACGTATCTAAAACAGGTAATACATCTGGCTACATCTTTCCCACATCAAATATCCGTGATCACCTACACCCGCGTGCGTAAAAGCATACACAATTCCGTGTCCTCTCACCGCGGATGCTGTGATTTGATGGCCCGGTACTCACTGTAGCCCATTCTTATAAGACCCAAGAATAATAATAATAATAATGATAATAAGTTACTGTGGACCTATATGCCATGCCTTTTAATAAAATTACCAGAGGAGTTCGCTGAAAAGCAGGTAATGTCAGCCTGAATTACTCGTGTGCGTCCCTGGTGAAAATCACTGACATGCATGGGGAAAACAGCTTCTACAGGCTCGCCATAGCTCACTGTCAGGACTCAGGGACCAGAATTCGGGATGGCGGACCATCGGAATGGCAATATTTCGGTGTGGCGGCCTGTAACCATTGGTTAAATGGCCCATTTGGTTGGTATTCAGATAACTGGGGCTTTACTGGTATAATGCAATAGCACCACCCAGCGGTGAAACCCGTGTACACATGCACATACACGAAAAAAATTACCCACTCTAAACGTTTAGAGATTTTTGTACAAGAACTCACAGCCCTGCAGGCAGGGAGAGAGCAGCCCTCGCGAGCTTCTCTCTCCCTGCAGGCAGGGCTGTCCCTCCTTGAGGCAATGAATGAGGAAATAATCGCCCCGGCGTTTAATCGGACCGGTGTTTATTACGCAAAATGGGGTCAAACCCCCGGTGGCTATTAGGTGCCCAGCGGCTATATGCCACCGGGCGACTATTTGGAAATATACGGTATGTGACAATAATCATACAGTGTTTCCGCTACAAAACATTTTTGCAAATGCACCACCACTCTGAGACATCTGTGCACTTGCACAGCGCAGCAGCCAGTATAGTGAGGAGAGCAGAGGTGAGGGGAGTGGGGAGTGGGGGAAGGCTCCTTTAGGGATGCACCGAATATATTCGGCCGAATATTGCAAAAAAACACACATTCGGTATTCGGTGGAATAAGTGAAAAGCAAGGCCGAATAATAGAGGCGTGTTTTGATAACGCAATCAAACAGCGTGCGGTGACGGACAGAATAAAATGTCGGCAGTGTGGCAATAAACAGTAACGGCGAATCCCGCCGGTTGTGGGTTGAACGGGGGTCACAGACACGGACAGGAATACGTATTCCTGTCAAATACGGCAGCGCATTATAACGGCTTACCAGCGAAGAAGTCCGGCTCCAGGTGAATAACTTGTTGTCATGACTGCCCAAAAGTACCTGAACAGCTGAGCCATGGTGGCACACAGTATGTGGCGTATCAGAGGAGAAACTTTAGGGACTGTTCATTACTTATGAAGGGACTTGTCAGGGGAGGAGGGTGGCTGGTTGATTTTTATTTCATTTATTTATTTTATTTTGATCCCCC
>NC_065522.1:2609537-2625120 GCF_006386435.1 Epinephelus moara | reverse complement strand
TGACGGCCGTGCCACCACTCGCGTACCAAATCTCATTACGCTCAGGCGGAACTGATCATTACGCTCAGACGGAACAAGTGCCGAATTACGACCCTGATCACAGGACTCTTGCGGGGTTATGAGCTACGAACTCCCGCTGATTAGCTGAACATGTATCGATCTTTTTTATGAAGTAAAGATCGTGTAGTCCCCAGATGTCGGAGCGGAAATCAGTTTCTGTGAGACTTTTTCTGATTCACCTTACGGCCTATGAATACTTTATTGATTTTCAACATAGCATCTAATTAACTCCAAAGACCAACACAATAACTTACAATGAGCTTTTAAACTATGAATTTTGCATTCTACCACATGTACGAAGAATGCCGCCTTTTAACATCGGCAAAGTAATAAAATCAGACAAAAAAACGTACGATTCTGAATTTGTCAGACAAAACAGCAATGAGACTGTCGTAACATTTTGTTAATTTATTAAAATTGCAACACAGCATAAGATCACACAACTTAGCCTATAAACTTGTCACATCAACACAACAGGGTTCATGAATGATAAATGAAAAACAGCCAGTAAAACTAGGTTGAAAAAATATTTTCTTTTTAAAAAATCTAAATAATACAGGCACACAACAAACTGAATTAGTAAAGAAAGCAAAATTTGTGCAAAAATAAACAGACCTACGAAGAAGCAGCCACTGCCTCACCATATAATTTAAAACTAACTTAAAACGTTTTCTGAGGTCTGAATGCAAACAAAATAAAATACCTTTCATGGAAATAATTAGGGCTGGGCGATATTACTTAAAATCAATATCACGATTAATTGAACCTTTTACCTTGATGAATGAACGATTTTTTATTATTTATTTAAAAATCTTTTTTTTTGGGGGGGGGGGGGTATTTTTTCCAGTGCATATCTTAACTATGTGATTTTAAAATAATTTAAGGACACACATGGATTAACTATTTATGACTATTTATTGAAAATTTCCAACAATGAAATGAAAAAAGCAAGGGGACGTCGGTGGCTTAGTGGTAGAGCAGGCGCCCCATGTACAAGGCTGTTGCCGCAGCAGCCTGGGTTCCACTCCAGCCTGTGGCCCTTTGCTGCATGTCACTCCCTCTCTCTCCCCCCTTCACACTTGTCTGTCCTATCCATTAAAGGCTAATAAAATGCCCCAAAAAATATCTTTAAAAAAAAAAAAAAAAAGTAAAAAGCAAGTTACCTGAAATAACAACTTGCATCTCTTGTAAATAAATTTTTAAATATTGCCATGTGAACAGTAGAAAATAATAACTTGCATCTCATAAACAAAAATTATTTCAAATATTTCCATGTGAAAATTACAAAAAAAAAAAACTAATAATCTCTTGTAAACAAAATTAAATATTTTAAATAATGTGATGTGCAAAAATGTTAATGTGATACTGCTGTGTATCTCACCATGTAGTATGCAATGGCGTCAGATATTTCTTTCCATCTTCTTGAATCCTTTGCATTTTGTGCGGCATTTGTAAACGCCTGTGACAGCGACAGTTGCTTTGTGTAAGCACTAGTTGTAGGGCGCCTGTCAGTCTCCCTCTTTTTTTTGCGCCATGCACTCTTCATAGTGGGTAACGTGATTGTGTTGCAAATGAAATAAGTTGGTGGTGTTACCGTGGCTCGCTGAAATAATTTTTCTGCAGTATTTACACTTGACTTCTTTCTGTTCAATGTCATCTGCACTGAAGCCAAAATGTGCCCACATAATGGACAAGGCATTCTGTTTAGATACAAGCTGCTCGAGTTGATTTGTTGGCTCGGTATTTGTGCTCGTCTCCTCCATGTGGGCAGCGTCAGCCTCGCTTTGAGTGAATGCAGACTAGATGGAGGGGGCGGAGTCACGTGACTTACATGGCGTAGTTTTGTTTTTTGTTTTTGTTTTTCCCCCCCAAGGGGACAGCACAGATAAAGTAATAACAGAAATCACCGACATGAGTAAGATTACGTCGGTTAGAGGGTCTAGATGTCGGTTTCAGTATATTTTCGGTTAATTGCCCAGCCCTAGAAATAATATAAATAAACAAATGAATAGGCACACAGCAAACTGAGAAAAAATATCTGGAAATAAACGCTTACGGAGGACTAGCCTCAACATGTAGAAAGAAAACAAAACTTTTTTTATGAGGTCAGAAACAATTATTAGTTCAACAACTCCAGTGCCTGACTCAATCACTTTTTTCCCCCTCTGTTCTCAGTCTTCTCATATTATGAGAAAGGTACACAAGTTTGTCCACGTTGTTGGGGAGAAGTGAGCTCTATGTCTTGTTCACAATGAAGCCCGCCTGAGGGGAGATATTCTCAGATGGCGTGGACATGGAAGGGATGCACACATGCATCCCTTGTATGACATCAGAGCAAGTCGGGATGATATCAGACAAAACTAACCAGTATGCATTGTGCGGTGATCGCTGGTGATCGAATCTACGCAGGCCTTGCTCATCTCTTGTTCTATCTGCATGATACATGTAAGTTTAGTTTTCAATAACTCATTCAGTATTGAATGTGCTTTGCAACCATCAACATACTGTCAGCTCCAGGCTGTTGGGCGCATACACAGCCACCACTGTAAGAGCAGATACATGCGCTGCTAGCTTTCTATGCTCAGGCTCTCCTCTTAATTGTCGTAGTGTTTATTTTGAAAGAAAGACTATATGCAAGCTGTACATTTCCTGTGAAAACTGAAGTGTATTTTAAAAACACACTATGCATGTAACAGGCTGAAGTTGACATGGAGTCCCAAAACCTCAACAACCAACACACCAAGGTACCTTGCACGTCATATCTCGATGTGGAAAGTCCATGACCAAACGTCGAGATATGATGGGTCAGAGTGACAATGGTTGGTTTGTACACATCTGTCCCTGACTGTGGAATCCTCCCACCTCTTACATCCTCCCAGGACATGCCAATTATGGAAACTCAAAGGTCAAAGCTGCACTACATGTATTCCAGAAAAAATATCTCAGAACACTGGAACACTATACAGTTTACTGTTAATTTATTATGTTGATCTGTTCTGTACGATACCTATTGCTCGTATGTCCGTCCTGGAAGAGGGATCCCTCCTCAGTTGCTCTTCCTGAGCTTTCTACCGTTTTTTTCCCCCGTTAAAGGGTTTTTTTTGGGAGAGTTTTTTCCTTATCCGCTGTGAGGGTCATAAGGACAGAGGGATGCCGTATGCTGTAAAGCCCTCTGAGGCAAATTGTGATTTGTGATATTGGGCTTTATAAATATGATTGATTGATTGATTGATTGACTGGTCATTTTATTTTCCAATGTAATGTTCCAAACTCTTTTTAACATTGCAATCAAATTATAATTAACACTTATTAAATGATTAATTACTATTGTGGAACCTACTAGGGGTGGGAGAAAAAAAATCAAATTTTAGATGCATAAATTAGCCTGTTAATGCATGGGAACTTCCATGCAACATAGTCAGATTTTTGTTGCCCAATATCTATGCAGGTTTAGAACCTTTTATACACAAACTTTAATAAAAGAGGCCTGAGGGCAGCAAGTTCAGAGGGTCAGATTGAATCTCTCACTCCAAATTGAGCGTCCTCAACTGGGTATGACCTGCCACATTTTTTCTCCATCTCTCTCATTTCCATTAAATTTAACTCCTGTCTAACACTAATTGTCCACATTTTACAAATTATTTATGAGTATTTAAAGGCACAAGCTGCGGGTATGGTGCAACTTACGACATGTACGACATCTATTGCACATCTGTCCGTCCTGGAAGAGGGATCCCTCCTCAGTTGCTCTTCCTGAGGTTTCTACCGTTTTTTTCCCCCGTTAAAAGGGTTTTTTGGGGAGTTTTTCCTTATCCGCTGCGAGGGTCCTAAGGACAGAGGGATGTCGTATGCTGTAAAGCCCTGTGAGGCAAATTGTGATTTGTGATATTGGGCTTTATAAATAAAACTGAATTGAACTGAGCTTTCTTACATAATATAAAGATATCAGTGTAGGGATTTTTGGGGTGTTTAAATGAACCTTTGCACTTGTTCTAAACAAATGGATAAGTTAAGCTTTCAAAAAGGCATATAGAGTCAAGAGATTAATAAAAAGCCCTGCCCTCCAAGTGTGTTCATGTTTGACGCAGGCTGCAGAGAACACACAGAGCAGGAAACATGGTCTGATGCGAAACTTACATTAGAGCACTCTAATCTGATTTGATCAATGGGATTACAGTGGAAAGTGATCACACTGTCAGCCTAAGGGAAAGTGTGTATGCGTGTCACAGACATATGTGTAAAAGAAAATCCCGGAAATGACTTTTTTTCTGTAACTGTTGGCATTAAAACTGATAAGTCAGGAGCATATGTGCAGGGAGGTCATGCTAGCTGAACTGGGACCATGCTGTTCTGTTTACGCGGTGCACCCTGTGCTCAGCACACTGAATCTGGCACTCACAACAACCTCAAGATTTATTTTCATTCTTGCATTGATATTAAACTAAAATTTTACCTCGTGTGGAAAATCTATCTGGGACCCAGCCAGAGTAGTCAATGTCCATCAGTCTTATCCTCGCTAAATAAAATGGAAAATCTAAAGCCCTGTGGAAGACCTTTAATGATGGCACAGAGTTTGAAATGTGATCTAAACACTCGGTGAGAGAAGAACTCTTCCTCCTCCCAACTCCCAGCTGTCATTTGTCCAAAGCCACTCTTGCCCAGGAGGGCTTTTTGACAGATGTATGACTGTGAGAGAAAACAACGGCAGGAGAGGACATAATCCAGAGTGGCCAAGAGAGCATGGAGGAGGTGTGTGAGTCTCTGGCCACGATGCAGTGACAGCAGCACGAGACTGGGATTATAAACCCTGAATTACACATGCAAGCTCACAAAAACACAAATCCACTGTTGGATTTGGCCTAAGTCCTGCTTTCACTCAATTTGTCCTAAAACATCCTGCATGCCTAGGCTCAACATATTATCATTTCATTATGTCATCCATGATGACAGCAAGGGCTGGGCGATAAAATAAAATACTATACAGCGATCTGGTAGGGCTGAACTGAATACTTTAAAGCTTCGCTGACATTCAAATTCTAGATCAACATCCCAATGCTGTGCGGCTTTTTTTTTTTGCAAGTCTTTTCATTCTGTTTAAACCCAGTATTTCTGCACAGTTGCAGATTAAGATTACACCACTAATATCATAAGTATTATAGTATTTGTAGAATTAGATTCCAGTGGTTGCTGTGTAGAATTGTTTCCTACTCATGTGATCTACACATTCCCAATAACTCCTGGGGCCAGATGCATAAGGATCCATGAGGTTCGGGGGAAAAAAAAAAACCCCGACACAACATAGCATCGTGATATTTTGCATTATAATATACATTATTAATTTTTGCAAGTGCACATTTCAATACAGCTTTTGTTACTACAGTAATAAAATGAATTGTTTTTTCAGTCCACTAGATGGTGCTGATGGGTTTTTTCCTGGTGATGTCAGCAGAGTTCTTGGTCAGCAGCATTTGACAGGAAGTTAATCAAAACAAAGATGGAGGCATCAGAGAAAGAAAAATTTGAAATGTGCCGTCAGCATTTAAATCAAACGTCTGGACTTCTTTTTGATTTTTCAACACAGAAGTAAAGGAGGGCTTGGGTATGACACGTGATTTGCAATAGTATCATACGAGAATAAAATACTCTGGGAATACTACAAGACATGAGGGCTCACCTCACACTCCACCATCCAGAGATAGCGTTAGCCCCTGATGGCCAAGCAAACGCTAAACCAACAGTGGACACACTTAGCATAAAACTATCAATGAACTCTGAGAGAGCTAAGAAAATAACACAATCAATCACCTACAAAGGTGCAAAGATCTGCATCCATACAGTGTTGTTGAAAACCAAGGCTTTTGTCACATGTTAAAAAACACTGGGATCCAGGTATATGACTCTGTCCCAACGTTTTTTCACCAACATAGCCGTACCCAAGCTCTACAGAGAAGAGTGAAGCATAAAGTTGAGGAATCATTGAGTACAGCAGGAAGTGTGGCATTAACTTGTGATGCCTGGACTTAAAGGTCAGTGAATTCATATGTGATTATAATGGCATATTATCTCACAGAGGAGTGGCGACTGCTGTCTCACGTTCTCCAAACTACAACAGTACATGAAAGTCACAGCGGAGCAAACATTGCAGACCTCCTGCAAAATGCAGCACATGAATGGGTAATTGTGGTTCTAAGAGACAACACTTCTGACATGGGTGTTGCCATTCAGTTCGTGGGATACCTGCATGTGAAGTGTTTTGCTCACACACTTAATCTGGCCTCACAGAGGGCGTTAAAAACCAAGACTGCTATGGCAGAGTCCATAAACCAATGGGTGATGTCATAGCAACTCCATCCATTAGCATACACAGTCAATGGGACAGCCCTACATATTATTATTAGAAAAGAGGGGAAAAGTGTGATACAATATCACGGCCTATTGAGGCTACTTTGTTTTGGCATGTGATTCTAGTCGTCAGTCTTCAGTGATAAATGCATGCCAACAGCTTGGAACTACATCAAATAATGTAAATCAAACATTTTTGGCAAGGGATATGATTGACTAGTATAGTGACTAGTATACTTGATATTTTGTAAAAGAGGGTTTTTTGCTTTAATTTGGTCCTACCAGACTATTTGAAAGCAGCTTTTTAAAAATGTTGAAAGTTTCATTTAAAAAAAGACTCGTCCTAATTGTATATTGTCAGAGTAATGAATAGGTATTAATAGGATTGTTCAATTCACAGCTGCCTGGATGTGCCTCTGTAATAGCTCTTCTTTTGTCTCGTTTGTTTAACAGGGTGTCACATGTGGCACCAATTTGAATTTGATGAACAGCAACTTGGACTCAAACTTAGGTAAAAAAAAAAAAAAAAGACAATCACATCTGTGAAACAAATGTTCTGACACAGCAAACTGTTAAAATCATGCACACAGAAACACGACAAAAGAGAAAATGGACACTTTTTTCTTCTCCTGTAGCTCAGTGAGTCAATTTATAGAAGTGAGTCACCCTCAAGTGGAGGCGTTTAATGCTGACAACAGTGTGACACAACCTCAATTATCTTTCACTGTAGCTGCCGTGATCCTTCCCAGGTCAAATTTGATGGAAATCTAATGCAAAGACAGAACCTTGCCATGTTTCATATGACAACATGACCACTGAGTGTGTTGTATTTTTGAATAATGAGCTTAGGTGACACAGGGACACTTATTAGTATATAATGTACAATAAATGAAACAACAGTCAAGCACTGTTCACTGTGATTCAAAAAAAGCTTCAAGGCGCTTTTGAGATATCATGCTCATAAGAATGAGACGGATGCAAGGTCACAGTGACTTGTGGCCTTCAACCACAAATTCTAATCAGTTCATTGTTGAGTCCAAGTGGACGTTTGTGCCAAATTTGAAGAAAGTCCCTCAAGGCTTTCTAAAAGTATATGGCTTTCACTAGAATCAAAACAGATGCAAGGTCACAGTGACCTTGACCTTTGACCGTCAAAATCTTATCAGTTTATCACACATCCAAGTGGATGTGTGTATCGAATGTGAAGAAATTCCCTAAAGTTGTTTTTGAGATATGGTGTTTACGAGAATAGGACAGATGAGATCACAGTGACATTGACCTCCAACCACCAAACTCTAATCAGTTCATTCTTGAGTCCAAGTGGGCAGTTGTGCTGGATTTGAAAAAAGATATTGCGATTGAGATATCGCATTCACGAGAATGTGACACACAGACAGACTGACAACCTGAAAACAGCACCAACTATCGCAGGCACAGAGGCATAAAAAGCAACAGCTATGTATTGAGGCCATAGCCAAGCATCCCAAGCACAGATGCTCTGTTTTTAGCATAGATATTATTCCACAGGTTTGTTCATTGTTTTGGGGTCTTCCTCCTTATTTAAATTAAGGTATAGGTCACTGAAAGCCTATCAATTTCTCTCTTTTTGGCAAAACTTTTGTTTCTCCGCCTTTGTGCTAATTATTTTCAATCTAAGTAAGCCATTGGCCAGTTGGGATCAGAGATTGGAGATGGCACTGACGAGCTTGACCCAAGGAAATCTGTGTTTGGTTGATTATTTCTTGGTTGGTTATTTCTTGGTTGCAAATATTTGGCCTTTTTTTTTCTCCCGTTTTTTTGGGGGACTTTGAACGCAACACCATCTCCGACAAGGAAATATAAAGCCCGACGTGCAATGAATGGAGACCTATTATCCTGCTTGAACACAGACAACAAATTCTTTCAACAATGTGACTCAAAATAATGATAAAATAGATATTATTGATGTAAAATAATATGCTGATGGTGACATTTTCCACCAGTCAGTGACACATGCTGCCCTGAGTCGCGCATCTGTCTGCTTGCGATGCAGTGCGCGCTGAGGGTTTTAATTTTTAGTGTTAAATCAAAAGTTAAACACTACTTATCAGCAACCAGAAGTGTTTTTTCGTTTGTGAATATTTTTATCTTAATTCTAGGGTTGCAAGAAACTACCTTTTTGCCATAATTTGTAAGTTATTAACTTTTTGGGACTTTTTTTTTGTTTTACTCAGCACCCCCCTGGTCGTCGAAGGCTCCGAAGCTTCGATTTTCAAAAATGAAGTCAAAGGTCAGCCCTAGTTGTAACAATGCTTCTTGGCAATTCATTTTATACCGTTACCCTTTTAAATGGTGCCACATTTTTAAGGAACATACATTTGTGGGATGAGCAGCAGAGCTGAGTATGCGGGTTGCACATACCCACATACCATTGCTAAATCTTGCCAAACAGTATTTTTTTGCTGTTGCTATTGACTGACAATCAGGTGCCAGTCAGGCTCCCTGCCCTGACAATCCAGAACTGATTGCACGCAGCCAATCTCCGGTCTCATAGGGCTGCCAGGAGGCCTGCCATGACTGCCCTTCACCGTCACTCCCGTTTGTACTGGTGTTGGCAACACGTGCACTGGAACCTGAACATGTGGAGGAACGTTACGTTCACTGATGAGTCCAAATTCTGCCTATGGCAGTTGGATCGTAAGGTCCAAGTGTGAAGACGACGTGGAGAACGCTTTACTGATTGCGGCACTGATAGAGTAACATCTTTTGGTGGAGGCACTGTGATGGTGTGGGGCGGCATCTCCCTCACTGAAAAAACAAGGCTTGTCATCACTGAAGGCAATCTCAATGCAGCGAGATATCGAGATGAAATTCTGCAACCAGCGGCAATCCTATATCTCCACAGTCTGGGACCAAACTCTATCCTCCAAGATGACAACACTAGCCCCCACAGAGCGGGGTTTATCAGAGACTACCTCCAGAATTTGGGAGTGGAAAGGTTGGAATGATCTGCCCGCAGTCCTGACCTCAACCCCACTGAACACTTGTGGGATCAGCTTTGGCGTGCTGTTCGTGCCAGAGTAACCAACACAACCACGTTGGCTGACTTGCGACAAATGCTGGTTGAAGAATGGGATGCCATCCCACAGCAGTATGTGACTAGGTTGGTGACTAGCATGAGGAGGAGGTGCCAGGCTGTTACGGCTGTGTGTGGTTCAAAGCAGTTCATCACTACAGAGGTGAGAGCCACTGGGTGGTGGTCATTCAGGCAGGTTGGTTTTGTTTTCTCTGGCACAGGAATGATGGTGGACTTCTTTAAGAATGTGGGTATGACAGACTGACCCAGTGACAGGTAGAATATCATTGTGAACACTGGTGCTACTTTGTTAGCACATATTTACCTGTACACTGATACCATCTGTTGCAGCTTGACATAGCACAGATAAAGTGAGACAACCTGGCCATAGAATAAGGCAAAAATTACGGCTTCCCAAAAGAGAAACGAATCTGCCAGCTGTACAAGAAGGACAAAGTTGAAAAACAGCTTCACTTGCTAACAGAATGCACAAAACTCCAACCAGTGTGAACAGAATGTTTCCCCAAATTTAAACATCCTGAATTTGACATTACCATAACCAAAAAAAACAAAAACAAATCCTGCTGGGAGAGAACAGAGAGCTGTAGTCTCGCAGCAGAGTATGTCTGTAACTGTCACACTTTGAGGAATGAGTGACAAAGCACATCACAATACCACACACACACACACACACAGAGTTTATTAATATTTTCATACTGTTGCTGATATCCATCAGTTATGTTCAACTTCCTGTTTTTGCTATTTGCATTACAAAATGTTGTTGACATGGCTGTTGTTTTTGCACTACAATGTTAACGACATTTTTTTATGTTTGCATCTTAAAAACTGTACTTTTCTCTGATTATAACATCTTATACAGTGTGCTTTGGCTATACTGCTTTTCAGTATGGTCATCCCAATGACGTCTCTTTGAATTAAACTGAAATAAGAGAGAGAGAGAGACAGACAGAAAGACAGGGACAGAGAAAGGAACAAAGAAAGAGAGACGGAGACAGACAGACCACTGAGCACAGCAACCTCAAAACCAAACACAACAATATGATCTATCTTGTGCTGTTAAAAAGTAAAGTACCAATTTCATTCTTACACTATCAGCTGCAGAAGTTACAATTATGTCCACAATGCACTTCCATTGTTAGGTAACTATATCTGCATCTACCTCAGTTAATGAGTGACCGACCAGATTCTTTTCAAACATTTCTAAAGACAGGAATTTGATGGAATTGACAGAATAGTCCTCTGTAAATATCCATGTCAAAACACAAACATAAAAAAGGTACATCAAAAGACTAGATGCTGACTAATTCTGCATTTTGGAGGCCAGGGTTGGTATTTGGGTCGATACACTCTATTGGTATTTTTCCAACATTTTTGATAAGTAAGCATTTATAATTGATTATCAAAGGATTGGGAGTAGGATAGTATTGTACCAAGCGGAACATGCTTGAAAGTTCAGTTCAGCCTTATTTTGTGCCCTGGTGTTTAGCATATAACATGTGCAGTGGTCACCATCTCGGTTTAGATGTTAGCATGCAAACATTAGCTAATTAGCAGCAAACGCAAAGCACAGCTGAGGCTGATGGGGATACTGTCAGTTTTGCAGGAATTTGGTCAAAAACCATAAGTAACCAATAACCAAGTATTGGACAAACTGTAATTTTGACTTGATGATAGTGCTAGACCAAATACTAGAAAAAACTAAAAAAAAATATAATTATGGCCTCTCCTTTCTGTGCCTCTGTGAACCAGTCTAGTTGCACTTACAGTTTACATCCATGTCTGTGAAAACATGTGTGACCAATTAAGTATCTGACCAAATGTCTCCCCTTTAGTTTCTGAGATAGGGTGTTGTGTAATGACTAAAAGAGTTTTTTTTGCAGAATATTATGATGTCACAGTGAAGTTGACCTTTGACATTTTGGATATAAAATGTCATCACATCATCATTATATCCTATTAGGCAACTGTGTGAGATTTTGTCATAATTAGCGTATGAATTCTTGAGTTATGGCCAAACATGTCTGACACCTTTTGCCACCAAATTCTTATCAGTCCATTTTTGGATCCATGTGGAAGTTTTTGAAATTTGAGGAAACTCCCTCAATGTGTTTGAGAAATCACGTTCACAAGAATGAGACAGATGCAAGGTCACATTGACGCTGACATTTGACACCAATATCTAATCAGTCCATCATTGAGTCCAAGTGGACGTTTGTGCCAAACTTGAGGAAATTCCCTTGAGGCGTTCATGAGATATCACATTCATGAGAATGGGATGGACAGACAAATAGACAGACGGACAGACCGACCAACCAACAGCATTACGGGTGAAAGTCGGTGGTCTCTGGACCCATCCACCACCCCTCCCACCTGCCCTACTCAGACTTTCGCCCCCTTAACTTACAATGTTGTCCCGCCACGTTTTCCCCCCTGATGCTGCCAGGTGCCATTACACAATAACAGTGACTGGTCTTGTATCATGCCAACACCTTTTTTCATCAGTGCCTGAAACCACAAGTCACTGACCAAGTGCCAGTATTCGACAACTTCGGAGTGGGACCATGTTGACTGAACACCAAAGTTATTACACTTCATCCTGAGGGGAACAAGCGGTAGCACTAGCGGCAAGGTACGGTGGGGATTGCTGGGGATCCATCAAAAACTGTACAAAGTGTCATGCGATTCATCTAATATATGATGATATATCTAGTCCGTAACAAAGTGGTGGTTAACTGTCATTTCCATTCCTAGAGACAAGGCACTCTTGTGGTTAAAAATGGTTAAAACATGATTATATAAAATGTTTTTTGTGTCTGACCAAAACTTGAAGGACCACCAATTTCTGTTGGGCTCCAATTAGGACTTTTACTGGACCAGACATATCACTCCTTCATACAGAGTCTGTCCTGTACAGCACAATATGTACAACTTAACTCCCATTAACTCTCGCCCACACATCAACCTTTTTTCCTTAGCGGCCATCAATGCTTCTCTCTACATGGCTGAAACACTCTGAAATTTCACACTCTAACCTTTCTCTGTCCTCTCAACCAATCACCCCTTCAGTATGTTATTCCCAATAAAACTTTGCACACAAAAAACATTAACCTCCATGCATATGAATTCTTTTTACTTCTTAATCCCTCTTTCCCCTCTCCATATTGTGCTTCTATCTCTACTTTAAATTCACTCCTTTCAGTGGAGAACTTTTTTCGATTGAAGCTTAGCATCCCAGTGCAGAGGATGTCCTTAACAAAGAAAGCCAATTGAGACAGATTTTGACCCTTCTCTGATTGGATCACAGACTTTACATAGGACATTGCATCCCCCTGATTTCCTTTTATAATAGATTTCCATTCTCTTATTGTTTATCCAGGGTGTTTACCATTTATCAAACTTGCTTTCAACCTGTTACGTTTTCTTTCTTGACTAAAACATTTGGAGGTAAACAGATTTAAGGATATGATGACTAAATCATCTTCAGAAAACCGCATTATATGGTCCACTTTGCCAACAGAAATGTTAACCTTAAAAAGGGGAGGACATAGAAATTCTAATATGACAGTGATGATACTCTAGTAACACCTGCCATGGTTAGAGTCAAGCTCTGATGCTGCTGATGCTGTGCTTAAAGGTTTTGATGAGAAGCCAGAGCTGTGTGTTAGCACT
The DNA here is from genome assembly GCF_006386435.1 of Epinephelus moara. Taxonomy (NCBI): domain Eukaryota; kingdom Metazoa; phylum Chordata; class Actinopteri; order Perciformes; family Serranidae; genus Epinephelus; species Epinephelus moara. Next base: position 2,611,973 of record NC_065522.1, on the reverse strand, counting down.
CTCATGGCAGTATCACATAATGATCTTCTCCTGGATATGAACAGCTGTTGAATGCCTACCGGGTTTAGGTTCCACACTTACTGAAATGACAAATCCACGCTGTCTGCCCTCATGCACTACCTAAGCCTCTTTTTGAGCCAGAAAAAAGCTCTTGCTGTGGCTATCCTTAAAAACATGACTCAAATCAGCCCCAGATAATGATGCAATCCCTGATTTCATCCACTGAGTATGAGAGAGAGGGAAGGCAAGGAAGCAGAAAGACGAAACAAGATTTTTGCCAAGAGCGTCCCTGGAGGGATCAACGCCTTTGGCATGGTTGTGGTAGCTTTTCACATCTGCTATTGGTGCACAATATTTGTGGGTTGTCCAAGCATTAAGCAGTATTACTTACACAGTTCAGATAGTGTCCCCCTGAGACATGAGGCAACTTCTGCAAACTGCATTAGTTATATTGTAACCTATAATTACTACAGGAGAAACCCCAGGGCGGCACTTAAACAAAATAAGGTTTTCAGAAGTGAAAAGCTCTGTGGACATTATTGGGTATGAATGCTGGAAGCATTCACAACCTATTCTATTCTACAAAATCTTCATATTCATTAATTTGCTGCTTCTTTTTTCACAACTTATCTCCTTCCACATTTTTCAACATACATAGAAACTTGTTTCGCCTACTTAGGACATTTGCGCCATTTTTATCGTTCATACCTTTCATACATTCAGAATTATTCCACATTTTCAGGTAAAAATTCTACCTTAAATGAATGGATAGAATGTCCAAAATTGAATTATTTTCATGTATTTTGAACCCTTATCTACTCATTCATACTTTCAGCTACAAATTCAAACTTTAAATTGTTCCACATCTTTGAGAGCAATTAAAAATGCCCTCAGATTTTTACACAAGTATTAGATAGAATGGTCAATAACTGGACCAGGTGTATTTACAGCTAGATTGGAGGGAAGCTTTAAAATCTTCTGTGAAGCTCTCTTCAACCTGCTCCCATTTCTACAAATTTCACTCTTTGTGCATCATCTTAGGTCAAAATTTGGGAAAATTTGTGCTCATTCATACAATGTAGCTGTGGATGCAAACAGACTTCCACATTTGGCACTCTGAGCCTCGAAGTGACAGGAAGTCCAAGCAACTGCCGCACAGATACTAATGTTAACTGAGACCATACATTTCTGGAGAGAGCAGACAGTGCCAGTTTTCCAACCTGCTGAAAGTCACAGAAACAGATTTCACGCACTGTGTTAATCAGGGATTTCTGTTTCTCACATGATAAAATAACAGCAACAGGATTTACAGTTTTTGACTGGGAAGCAGGTGTATGAGAGGTGCGCCTAAAATCAATTTTGAAGAAATTGTCTTAAGAAAATCAATTTTTGCCCCAACCCTACTTTCATATATTATGGGTACCATTCAATGTTTTTATCCAGCAATTCATTTTGACATCAGCTTTTCAAACACCTACAAATATTTCATATCTTTCATAAATTTGGGGTATTATTAAACTTTTTAATGACATTCATACTAATGAAACTCATTGCCACTTCACCGTATTAAACATTAAAGCCAGCAGTGCAGTGTAGCATCAGCTACCAAAAATACTTGGATTATTGGCTTTTTTCAACTTTTAAATGGCATTCACTAATGAAACCGATTTCCACTTTTCATCTATTCCAACTACTTCATCTGAGACTTACACATTTAAGGCAACAATTCAGTATAGCGTCAGCTTTTCAACATCTAGCATTCACACTACAATTTCTGAAGAAATTGCTTTCTCTAGTTATATATGCAGTCTCAAGATGTTTACCATTGTTGAGCTGGTGAGTTTAAATTGTCTAAATAAATATCAAAATATTCTTTATTTTGTTATTATCAACCAATTTGAGGAAAATACTAAAGTCCTGATATGATGCTACTATCAAGCATTGTCTGCGTATCCAAAGCCTGCTACACCTAAGCTCTCTGTGCCATAGAATAGTGCCATTTCATAGTTGCGACGCGGGCGACACTTGAAATGCAATACATTGCTCGTGCAATAGGGGGTAGCAGAGTCACCGGTACATTCCGCGTGATATTCATATTTGATATTCAGATCAAAATGGCTACTGAAGAGGAGTGCATTCTGATGCTACTTTTGAATCGGCGGCGGCAAAAAAAATCACGCAAAACTTAAGGATAGGCCTAGAAGGTGGTATGTCCATCCTCTGAATTGCAGCAGAGCACTGTAGCCAGGCTGACTGAGAGTCAAAGCTCTATTGAGCCTTGTATTCCTTTAGCCCTTAGCAGTAATGATTTTATGAGCTTTTTTAATGACAAAATTCTAACTATTAGAGGCAAAATTCATGACCTCCTGTCCTCAGATAGTACCTATCTAACCTCAAACACAGCTGTAAGACCTAATATATATTTAGATTGCTTCT
>NC_065522.1:2593976-2608435 GCF_006386435.1 Epinephelus moara | reverse complement strand
GACACCTCCCCCTGCTGCACCACCACACCCATCTCAGCGCACCTCGGTCTGCCAAACTACCAAACTGAGCGCACCTCGGGTTGCGCTGCTCGAAACTAGCTCTGCGCGGGGTGCGCCACCCTGCGCCACCCTGCGCTGCGCCGGGAAACTAGAGCCCTTTGACTTATTTCCACCCAGCCGACAGTGGGACTTAGATTCATTGGGCCGACAGTGGCTTGGAAAACCGCCCATAACCGTGTCACACGGGGAAGAGGGAAGGCGGCTGGAGTTCCTCCAACATTTGCGGTTAGATTATCATATTTTTTTATTGACAAAAATAATGGCTGCTTCGGCTGATTTTTTTTTATGCGCACATGTGCCCCTAAATATTTTTTACAGTTCGCACACACGTATTTTTAGTGGAGTGAAACACTCCCACTGTTGAGCGCTGGATCTGACAGCCTGAGCACATCGGCACAAAATGCTACGGCGTTCGAGATATTATTTATATCATGAGAAGTCAATACTTTCGGCAGCCTAAATCTTTTATTTAGAAACTATGGCGGGTCAAATTAAACTATGGCAGGCCGCCATAGTTTCGTTAATTAATGGGAAACACTGCTCAGGTAACCTAAGCAGCCGATGAAAACTCAGATAAAATAAAGCAATGCGCATGCCGAAAGAGAGGGGGAATGAGTCTGGGTGGCTTCTGGTAAACTCATTGCCTATAGGTCTATTTTTTTGATCATATAAATTAGTCCCACAAATAAAACAAATGAAAAAAAATGCATTTAACCTCCCCGGCAGCATGCCTGTGTGTGCAATGGCACAGTTGGCCTTCTATTCCATAGCCGGCTTGTTTCATATGTCATAGTTTTAGTACAGAAAAGGCCTAATAGCAATAAAGGTGAGTCTTTAGTCTATGTAGTTTAAAATAGGCTACAGGCCTAATTTAAGAAATAAGCAGGTAGCATACGCAGCCGAAAAAACTTATGTTTCTTAGAAAATAAAGCAAAGAGAGGGAAAGAGAGGGAGAACTAATCTGGGTGGCTTCTGGTAAACTCATTGCCTATAGGTCTATTTATTTGATCATATAAATTAGTCCCACAAATAAAACAAATGAAACAAAAATGCATATAACCTACCAAGCTGCACGCCTGTGTGCGTGCAATGGCACAGTTGGCCCTCACTATTCCACTGCTGGCCTACTTCTCGAATGCGCTACAGCAATTGGTAATGCACACTGGCTGCCCAGACGAAACCAGAGCTTATTTAGTCTATGAAATCTAAAAACCTGTGTGTAATGAGTAGCCATGGAACATCAGGAGGCATCAGTGCGCATGAGCTGCCCTATAGGCTACTGTGAAGCGAGTCTTGCTGCTATTTTAATTTCAATGTTAGACATTTTAAAGATTTCTTGTGTTGATTTATTTTCTATTTATTAAGGGGCCAAAGCAGCCAAAGGAAACCAGCTATATTTTTTATCTAATGTTAATGTTGAAGTTTAAAGTTTGTTTATTTAACCCTGTTAACAATAAACAGGTCAGTTTCTCATACCAACTGTTGTGGATCATTTTAACTAACCCGATTAAGTAGTTGTTCTTGTTAGAGTAATATCGCTTGATCAAACCTTTTCTAACATGACTGACAACAAAATAAGTGAATATGTATAATAGCGCTTGGATCGGATCAGTATCGGTATCGGCCAAAACTCAAGGCTATAATATCGGTATCGGATCGGAAGTGAAAAAGCTGGATCAGGACATTCCTAATTTATATATTTGTGTTAGGGATGCATGATAATAGATTTCTTGCCAATATCCAATATGCCGATACAGAACAACTCATTTGGCCGATAACCAACACCAATATATCAATTTTTTTCCCCCACCTAATTTTAGTGATCATCGAGTCTCTTCTGTAGTGGAATTTACATCATATTGGTGACATGAAATACAATACTTTTCAATGTATGCAATATTCATTCATTGGGCAAAATAATATATATCTATATATTTGTGTTGGGGATTGAGTTTTTGTTACAAGGTCAAATCCTACAGCAGGAGAAAACTAACTCCATCTACACTCTTTTGGACTGGAGCATTACATTCATACATTATACAAATCAGGGAGGCTTGTTTTGGACGTGCATGAGAGGAGTTCTGGGACCACATCTCCCAGAGGTCCTCGACACATCCACACTATCATTGATGAACACAAAGATGCAAAGTTCAGAGGTCAACACTATGAAGAATAATGGCCTCCCTTTGTATAGGAGGTGCAGAGAACAGAGATAAGAAAGGGACAGAGAACGAGGGAAAGGATTGCATTTCCAAAGAGCCAAAAAGCTTCAGAGGGACAGACCTTGTGCTCTCACAGAGTCAGCAAAGTGGTTTATTAAGGTGGAGAGTACAGCTGGAAGATGCTGTCTCTAAGATTGGAGAACCCAGTCTCTGTCTGATGGACAAAGAAGCCCTAATTAAAGCAGGCAGCATGTCCCTCAAGTGGCTGCCCTACTTGGCTAAATGAGGATTTAGAATAAAGCCCAGAGGGAGTACTCCAGTTTATCCCTATGTTTCAAAGACATGGGGAGAGGCAGCACCTGAGTGGATGACACCAATGACAGACAAGTTGGGAGGGGCCTCAGGCTTAACTACTGTAGCTATGACAAATGATACAAAAAGGCAAACAGACCAAGCAGTAGAACCACAAACACATATAGTACAATTATTCTTACCCATGAACAAGATCCTATAATACCTGAACTCTTTCCAGTTTACACTAACACTTCCTAATCAGAAGAGAGCAATCCGCTTATTGATTGTATGCACTGTATAAATATAGAAGAAGTTTCATATCTAGGAACTCCACATCCATCCTCAACTTGTCTTGGTGTAGGCCAGTGCCTTAGATGGCAGTTCCTCCACCATTAGAGGTGTAGGAGTAGGCGGGCTCTCAGGTTTGATTGGTCAAACGATGTGTGACAGCTAATTAAGATAAATATTGAATGTTGTACAAGTGATTTGCTTACTTTGAATGTATAGCATTTATCATTAAGAGTCACATGAGACTTTGTTAGTATGAGCAAACTAAAAATCACTGTATATTTGTTGTTAACCTTGTCAACCCTCTATTCTACAGGCTGACCTAATAGGCCAGTTTGAACTGGTAAGGCGGGCTCTCATGATATAAGTGTGTGTGCAATGAGGGAGAAAATGGACTGGTTAATGAGGAGCAGCCCCGGCACTATTTGAGCTGTGTAATGAGCATGAGGTGTTCGTGCTTAGTCTCTTTTGTTTTGTTTTAGAGACTGAAAATAAAAGTCTGCCTAATTTTCTCAGCATAACTCCCTGTCAGTGTGATGTATTCTTGTCCTGAAGTCTCACCATGCTTCTCTGCACCTCACCCTGCAACATCCTATGAGACATTTTGGGGACATTTTGTCATAATAGGTGTATGAATTCTTGAGTTCTAGACAAAAACAGGGCTGCGGTCGAATAGTCTTTTTTACTTAGGAAGGTTCCTAACTGAGTGGCCCCGAAGTATCTAAGTGGCAGCCATGATAAGCAGTGTTAGTAAACGAATTAATATCAGATAATCATATTGATTTACTCAGTCTCACTGAAACCTGGCTGTGTCAAGATGAATATGTTAGTCTAAATGAGTCCACTCCTCCCAGTCATAATAATACCCACATTCCTCGAGGCAGCGGCCGAGGAGGGGGCGTTGCAGCCATTTTTAACTCTAGCCTGTTAATCAGCCCTAAACCTAAACTAGATTATAATTCATTTGAAAGCCTCGTTCTTAGTCTTAGGGGAGTTTTTCCTTATCCGTTGTGAGGGTCCAAAGGACAGAGGCATGTTGTATGCTGTAAAGCCCTGTGAGGCAAATTGTGATTTGTGATATTGGGCTTTATAAATAAAATTGATTGATTGATTGATGAGACTGTGTCCGACATTTAGGTTTTTTCCTACTTGCCCTACCGGGCAAGTACTTCTCAAATCTACTTGCCCCATCTAAATTCTTACATGCCCTGCCTAAGAGGTTCTTTTTCTGGCTGTGTGGTGCATATTTTCGCTCATGACTTATATCTTACGTCAGTAGAGACGCTTAGCCAATGGAGGCAGCAGCACATAAAAAAGCAGCACACCGTAACTGGCCCCTCCGAGGACAGAAACAGGAGAGGAAATACACGATTACAGGTCTGGAGTTAAGATATTTTTAGGGCAAGGCCACTTTGGCCTTTGATAAATACAAATTTATTGGGGCATCATGGCCAAAATGTGGGGCACCAAGGCCAAAACTAATGGCGCAATAACAATATGTGCTAACTACATTGAATGAAGACAAAACAATATATGTGTTGAAAAACAGTACTGACTTTATTAAAACTGGGTGTGCATGACTGAAGATATATCTCGTTTCTTATTTTGATTCATGTGCTTTATTTTTTAAGTCTTTGAAATCTCTTTATTCTTTTGTTATCTCCTAGTTAATAAATTATTAGAAGAAGAAGATTCTTTATTGTCCTTTCTCAGACAAAATTTGACCTCTGCATTTGACCCATCCTACTGTATACACTGGGAGCAGCGGGCAGCCGCAGTGCAGCGTCCAGTGACCAACTCCAGTTCTTTAGCCAATGCCAGTGGTCAGGGTCACTGACAGGAGTATTCACCTAACATAGCCTACATATCTTTAATTATATAATTATTTATATGTCTGTATGTATAGTTTTACATAAATCCCCAATATTTAATTTGGCATTAAAAAATCTTCTTCCTTCATTTAATTTGACAATGTTTATTGTATTGTATTATATGTATTAACTCTCTACAGGATCTTGTATGTTCTTTAATGTGTGTTCAATTTATTAAAAGAAAAAAAACAAAAAAACGTTCTGGTGAACCCTGCAGCAAAGTGAGCCCTCTTCCTCAGAGAGGATCTTTGCCTCCCAGTTTGTTCCTGTCGGCAGAGCAGAGTGAACCGTCTTTCTTCTCAGAGGATCTTTGTCCCATGAGAGCAGGCAGCATGCTGTTCTTATCTATCGCTCTGCTCTCCGTGTCTGCATTTAAAACAACTTTCGCTGGCGATTTGACAGTCACTAGAAGCACATTATGACCCTTTGTAAAAGTTTCTGTGTGGTACCTGTTTTGTACATGAGCTAACGTTAGCGGGTAAGGACTGAGAGGCTGTCCGGTATGTGTGTGTGTGTCCGAGTCGGTGCTGCTTGCCCGATCGGGCATGTCTGCGCAGGGTCTGCTGGCCCGCCGGTTATTTTTACTTGCCCCGGGCATTCGGGCAACCGTTAATGTCAGACCCTGTAAGAGCTGGTCGAATTCTCTAAATTTTAAGGAAAGGTGCTTCAGTGCTTCCTTTCTAATCTCCTTTAGCATAGGGTACACTTAACCATCCTTTACGAAAGAAAAGGAGATAATTCCGTCCCACAAGTCCTTGCGGCGGCAATATTTAAAGCAACCAAGCGATGCCATAACTTGTTCATATGCTATATGTTTTGAACTTTCAACATTATGTTAAACTTAGACGCAATCTATGAACGTTTTGTTACTATTGGTGTACCCTCCGTCCACAGCTTTGTTTAACTTGTTTTATAACAGGATAAACAAATATACAATGCATTATTTTAATCTTCCGATTTTCATGTGAATGAGAAAAAACAAAAATCCATATGCTTTTCCCGTTTTCATCTTCAAATGGCTAATTGAAATATAAATTAAACCAAAATCAGAAACCTACTTGTTTTTCGCCTTTATTGTTATAGGCCTATTATCTGCCCCTACTGCATCTCAAAACATTGGCATTGGCTATGCGGATGGGATGGGATGTTCTGCTTCTCTGTGCCCCCCCCCCCCCTTTTCTCTCTCAACCCAACCGGTCAAAGCAGACAGCCGCCCACCGAGAGCCGGGTTCTGCTCGAGGTTTCTTTGAGTTTTTTCTTAGACTTGCTCTATGTGAAAAGTGCCCTGAGATGACTTTTGCTGTGATTCGGCGCTATATAAATAAAGTTGAATTAAAAAAAAAAAAAATAGATAATCAATGTGCCTCGTGCGTAAATGCGCATCTAATTGGCGTATCTGGAGATTTAAATAATCAATGAAGTTACTGCTTCCCACTTTTTATTCCCCTGTACAGTGTTTCCCTGTGGAGCTACTGTGGAAGGATCATAACAAAAAGAGAGAATTGGGCACTATACAAAAGACTGTAATGTTAAATGATATCTGTAGCAGAAACAATAAGCGCATTTTCCCATAAATAGACGCTGTGCGCATTTACGCACGAGGCACAGCAGCATCATTTTTATTATTTTTCACTTTTATTATTAATATTATTTATTATCTATCTATCTATCTATCTATCTATCTATCTATCTATCTATCTATCTATCTATCTATCTATCCATTCATTAGGGACACATAATATTGATATAACAATAAAGGCCAAACACAAGTTGGTTACTGGCTGTGGTCTAATTTCTATTCCAACTACCCATTTGAAGAAGAAAATGGAAAAAGCACATGGATTTCCATTATTTATTTATTTTTTTTCACACGGAATAACAAAATAATGCATTTAATATTTGTCTATCCTGTTATCCACCTTATTTTCAAACACGGAAGTAAATAGTGATCAACTTCCGTGTTTTTGTGCGTGACTTCCGGTCAGCCGCTTTCCCTCATGCTTTCCCTTACCAGAGCTAACGGTGCAAGCAAATTTTTTTCAATTTTCAATTGTTTATGTTAGTCAGTCAGTTAGTTAGTTAGTCTGTGTATTTTATATAGATAACTGTGCCCACGTTTCCGTTATCCGGTAATTGCCGGTAAAAATAATTCCCTCTAAACGCGAATAAATCGCACGTCAATCAAAAACTATGAACCAAAAAAGCACAATCTATCCCGAGTGAGACAAACTGCTTGATCCCCGTCTCCAGTGTACCAGCAGAGAACCTGCAGAACCGAATCAGCGAAAAAACACACTGGGCTACACAGCCTCTCTACCTGAACAGCTGAAGCTGCGGCTCACACCCTCAACACACAGACACACAGACGGTGCTTCTGCATGCCAACCAAACGTGTGCTCAACTATGATAAATAAATATGTGAGGTGTACGCTGCTTTTCTATCTTTTTTTTCATACACTCATAACACAGGACGGGTTGTTTTTATTGACTGAGTTGATTATTAAGCCATAGTGATGCGCGGATCGGTTCTGATAGCACCCGAATCAGCATGTACGCATCAACCATCCAGCCGTTACAACATGATTGAGCTAGCAAAGCAGTTTTGTGTTGCTATGTGTGGTATTTATTCAGTTTTGGGAAATCATGACATCTAGAAAGCATCAGCGGCTGCAGCTGACAGGGACAGCTAACACTAGCAGCAAAGCTAACATCAGGACGTCATCTGTTAAAAGTCTCCCGTTGTCGGATACAACATGATACTACTCCAGTTAGCTCAATCATGTTGTAACTAAGACATCCGCTGGAAAAAATATTTTTCACGGACCAAGTTATTGAGTTATTACAGACACCGCTAACGGCTAACAGCTAACGGTTAGCCCAGCTAATCTACGATAACCATGTTATTAATTACAAAACGTGCACACAGAAATAGTAATGTTTGTTCAATCATTGTGTTTACAGACTTTAAAAACATCAGATTAGTCACACAAAAAAATGGAAGCTGGCTGCGTTCTGTTTTGCCTCCGTGTTTCCGTGAAAAATAAGGTGAATAAAACAAACAAGTTGAACACAGCTGTGGGCGGAGGGGACACGCACCCGTAACATATGCTCAGTTTCATCAGTCATTTATTCATTTGAGCATTGTTGTATTGCCAGCCTTTAGTAACATCATTAATTAATTTGACTACTTAGGTTAGCAAACTCAGTGCCCTCTTTTAAATCATTTTCGTTTCAGTTTGTGGCTAGTAGCCTTTGTTCCTTTTTTTAATTAAATTCCGACCTTAGTAATTACATAATATCTTTCACCGTGTTGTCCACGTTTATATATCCTGCATGAAACAACGCGATGAGAACGTACGAGGCGCATTATCTAATATGCGCTTTTTGTAGTCCATCTTCAGAACATTGTAGTTTCACCACAGCAGACCCACATCAATAACATCCGCCGTCGCATAACGTTTTCCATCGAGGTCAAGAAAAAGTGGTTAGGAAAAGACGAGAGGAGGAACTTTTCGACCGCAGCCCAGGTTTAGTGAGGTCACAGTGACCTTGACTACCAAAATCTAATCCTTGGATCCGAGTGGGCATTTGTGCCAAATTTCAGGAAATGCTCTTACGCATACGGTATTCGAGATATCACATTCACAAGAATGAGACGGAAGCAAGGTCACAGTGACACTGACCTTTGAACTTCAAATTGTAATCAGTTCATTGTTGAGGCCAAGGGGATGTTTGTGCCAAAAGTGAAGAAATTTCCTCAGGGTGTTCTTGAAATACTGCCTTCACAAGAATGAGAAGGACGTGGACATTTGTGCCAAATTTGAAGAAATTTCCTCAATACATTCATGAGATATTGCGTTCACAAGAATGGGAGGAACAACCAGAAAACACAAAGTCTCCAGCCACAGCTGGCATGGAGGCGTAAAAAATTAAATAAAATTGCAATACTACAGCCAATCAGTTTTTTTCCAACCCCTATTTAACACATGCATACCATTTTTCAATACAATAACAGATCAGCCTTCAAACATCTACTTGTTCTCAAGCTGATTTTGGGCAAAAGAAAGCAAACAGGAAAAAAAAGTGGTCCTTTATCTTCTTCTCCAGGTTGATTCATCAAAAAAAGCACTGACTTCAGAGAGACTTAATCCACAGAAATCCATCCTATGTTATTACTGCACAAGGGACGAGACAATACAACTTATCAGTATTGACGAGGTGCCCCCTGTGGGCTTTGATTGAGTGGCTGATAGCAGACAAATGAGCTTAGCACCCGCCAAGGCATTTCATCATCAGTCAATACCTTCCTTCTACTGCTGCAACCTAAGCATTACAAATTACCTTACATATTTAATGCTGTTGATTTTCCCTGACTTGTATTCCTCCGTGCCTTCATCTCCCCATCATCATTCTTTGACTGATTTATCTTCTCTTCTCTTCAGATTGAACACTAGAGCTTGAGCTGAAATGGAAATAACATTAATTACTATTTTAAAAAAAGACAGGCTGGAACGATCAGTCCTTCCCTGCCAGTTGATTGATGGGGAAATTAGGCAGGCAGAGATGAACATACCTTCTGCCAAGAACTGGGGAGTCCTACACTCCCGCTGACAGTTGCACTATAACATGGCAGCCTGATTTGTTTTTCACGCTCCCTTGCATCGTTCTAATGAGATATTTTTAGCCTTCCATGAGCAGCTGTGCATCAGTTAAAAGAAGAGAGTGTCTAGGGTGAATTCTTACAAATATACACACGCTTCTATCATTACACTGCTGTTAAGCTTCACGGTTTCTTGTCAACTCTAAAACTTTCCTACTGTGTTTCCCTCATCGGAGGGGCTGAATATGAACTCAAACTTCAGTTGGAAGTAGACAGTAAGAGAGAGTAAAAAGCCTTTTGTCTCTACTGAATCAATAACAGGGGTTAAACACAGTGAGGTTTTATGCTCTTGTAAAATAGAAATGCAAGGACATAAAACAAAACTCCATCTGTCAATCAAACACCAGCCTCTTGGGTGAAAAGTCGATAGTAAAAACTAAAATATAAGAATAACACAGCCCCCCCCCCATCCCTTTTGTAAATTTATGTTTCTTACGACATCTATTGCACATCTGTCCGTCCTGGAAGAGGGATCCCTCCTCACTTGCTCTTCCTTAGGTTTTTCCCCCATTAAAAGGTTTTTTTTTGGGGAGTTTTTCCTTATCCACTCTGAGGGTCCAAAGGACAGAGGGATGTCGTATGCTGTAAAGCCCTCTGAGGCAAATTGTTATTTGTGATATTGGGCTTTATAAATAAAATTGATTGATTGAATTGATTGAAAGTTTTATATTTTTTTTCACAATGAACAATAATGGAACTGTACCTGAGTGACCCATCTTCTGGGGTGTCTTCTTACCAACACATACAACAAAAACAGCTTCTCATAAAAAAATTTCATTACATTACATTTCAATGAACACAAATTCAGTCATACACATTTATAAAACAATCTCTAATGTAACCTTTCACATGAAAAACATATTTCAAAAAACTGCTTCAAAAGCATTTTACTATATAATTATTCTCTCTCCAATATCTATTTTATATTGCTGTGAAATCATCAACAAATTTCTCCTTCAAGTTTCTCACCAAAAACTACATTTTACAAGATTACCTTGAACACATCATGAGAACCTTACAATTTACCTTCGCCCAATACTCTATTATTTATTACAATGCTATTACTCTAACATTTTTACTGAATTGAGCATTGAACATTGAACACTGAATATTAACTACCTCTCCCTCTGCTGATTTTAACAGGGATTCGTTGTTTACAATGCAGCATTATCAGGTTATCAATAGGGTGCATCCGCTGACACAAGGATAGTGAGTTTATTGCATTCTTTTGTCACCGGGAAAGATCTCAGTTTGCCCCTAACACTGAGATGCCAACTGAGATAACATAGCACTGAGATCCCAGAGCCTATCTGCCAAACAGTCATTGTATTCTTCTTGTATCTGCTCATTATTTTAAGTTTGTGACCATTAGTCTGAAGCCCTGTTTTTTCAGCCTGCGCAAAATTGATGTAACACAACAGAAAAACATCAGCCACTGCCATCTTACTAACCATCTTACAAAGAGCTTTCTTAGTGTATCTGCCTCCCAGTATGTCTCACCAGAGTAGAATTTTCTGGTTTGGGGATGGGAGAGGTAGACAGCATGTTGCCTGCTCCGTCCTGTGGGCTGCCTTTTCGAGCACAGTTTAAGCTTTATATATTACTGTCCAAATGTAAAAGGTCCAAATGTATTTCAACGAATCGTTCAGTTTGTAATGCTTACCAAACCAAAAGCCTCGTACAGAACGGTTCAATACGAACACATGTATTGTTACACCCATAGAGAATAGTATTATTCTTCTCAGCTAACTCTTGGCAAGGCAGCGAGTAAGTGTATTTCCCAAAATGTGAAACTATTGCTTTAACATTATCCACTGCACACCACACACAGATTGTTTGGAAACACACATCTATAGAGTCTGATGTATTCCAACTGGATGATCTACATTCACAGCAGAAAATAGCATGGTGGGATTTCTGAATAAACGAGTGATGCTGGTGTAACATATTAAGTGCAATCAGCTTATAGTCTTTGATGGAAGCAATTAGGGTCCGGACACACAGGCAAGAGAGACACTACTTAAACGGTGACAAACACAAGGACATTCTCTCAGGGGTTTCTGAGTCATCATTTGTGTTATTGTCAACAGGGCTGTATAAACTGCTTGCTGGTCATCCCAGTCATAGGCCATATGGGTCAGCCAGAACCTGAGGGCTGAGCTGTGAATACAGTGACAAGACACTCAAATACCATTTAGATTGTACACATGGCGCACGCCACCACTTTGTGTTAGGTCTCTTTTTCCCTTTCTGACACACACATACAAACGCACAATATATCTCACTTGAGCCTTCTCTTATGTCTAGTCTTAGCAGGGGACTGTGTAAATGGCATGCTGAGCCCCTGACATTAGCTGCTAAGCCAACCACTGGCACTGCATATACACCGGCCAGTGGTGTGTGCTCTGATAGAGCACTTTAGACAGTCCTGTGTTATGTGTATGCATGTAGAGGGAAGTGTGGAAGAATTTAGGTACCGCTGACCCAGTCTCCATATAAACCACAGAGGGGTCAGTTCATCACCCCTGTAGCTAGGCTTACAGGGCTTACAACTCAGCTGACATAAAAACAGTTGGCTGCGTCATGTTTAGAGAGTTTGAGTAGATATATATACATATACACATTTGTGTGTGTGTGTGTGTGTGTGTGTGTGTGTGTGTGTGTGTGTGTGTGTGTGTGTGTGTGAGCAAAACATGTCTGAAGCAAGGGATTCATACAATACTGACAGCATCATGCAGTGGCATAATTAACAGCACAAAGATTGTAATATACTTCAACGCCTATATTACCCCACAGACTATATTTAGTGCTCCATCTCTTTTGTTTCCATGGGAATGAAGAGTTCACGGTGAGCGGCTGGGGCCTCGGGTATTTTCCAGAAGCAAAACGACAGAATGGCTGGCTCCTGAACCATAGCTAGCTTTTCCACAGCCTGGTGGGTTTGTCAAGTGATCATTTCCACTCCGCTGAGTCCAAGCATCACTAGGTCTGTGTTTAACCACTGCCCTAGTTTTCCCTTCATACAAGCCTGTGCTGTCAGTGAAGACAGGCTCTCAGTTGAGTACATCTGGATGATGTTTAGTTACATGTTCTGTACACACACACACACACACACACACACACACACACACACACACACACACACACACACACACACACACACACCAACACACACACACACACACCAGGTCATTAAGTGACAAAGCAGCGCTGTGAAGGAGTAATTAATAATGCATAAAATATTATATGATAGACCACCTTCCACCATCTCTCTCCAAGTCCCTCTCAATCTTCCTTAAATGCAATAAGCAAGCAGCATTATCATCAGTGCTGCTGCACTCAGGGTTTCTTTTATCCAGTTTTGATGACAAAAATCTGTTGTCTTACATATTTAAATCTCTCCTCTTACAATGTCTGGTAAAAATATTTCCCTCTGAAAATACAAAGGCCTAACATTGTGTCCTGACAGCAAGCAAGTGCCTCTCTGTCCACGCTGAATCCTTTAAATATGCACTTCCGTAACGTCATTAAACAAACCTCTATACCTCCCAGCTGTGCTCTCATGTAATCAAACCATGCACAGTATCAGCTGTGCACACAAGATCATATTTAAGACATAACCACTATAAAGATGGGTGAGTACTTGCTGTCTTCCTATGTTTGTACCATTTTAACAGAAAACCTTGTGATATTTACTTGAAATGACATACACTATAGCCCACTACGTGTAGGTTACAAGGGATGGTCATTACCGGAAACTTTCATCTCCAATTTGTGGGTTGGCAGGTTGAGTTCAGGTCATTGATTAATGCATATATTTGGGTTTAGGGCAGGGTGTATTGGCTCTCCTAACAGGCGATAGACTCACAAATCAGTCTTTAGACACTTTGCTTAACTAAAGACTGATGTCTTTCTCCCTGATTTTGTGTTTAGATGGGCGGATACAATTTCAGAGTTTAAAAAAACTCCCTACGTTGCAGAACCAATAGTAAATCCGCAGGGCGGTCCTTCGGTGGCTTGCTGAACTCTTGTGCTCGTAAACATAGTCCGACTGCATTAAAAGTTTTAAACAAAGTCGCTGTAAGTCCTTCATTTCCACAATCTGGTGGACTGAGCACACGTTTGTTAAAACAGAGTTAAATCTCTCGGCATCCATTTTCAAGCTCTCTGTGTGTTTGTTTCCTTGGGGACAAGAAAAGGGGGAGCGCACATTTCCGGGAGGGCGTGTCCTTTTCAAAAATGCAAGAGGCATTGCTTTGTTGCCGGCGGTTTTCTCCGGTGTGTTAAACACACTTTAAAAAGGAGTGTCCCCAGACTATCAGAAGGAACACACTTTAAAAAGGAGTGTCCCCAGACTATCAGAAGGCAGAGATCTCTGATTGTTTGGTGATGAGACTAAACAGGCGAAGGTAGTTTGGGTTTTAAAAAAATGCGACCAGCACATCACTGCTGTCTATATTTACACAAACAAACAACCAAATCTCACCAAAAATCCACTACTTTGCCAGGACCTGTTTGGACTGACTCATAAGAATCTCAACAAGCATTGGATGCAAACTTTTGCTACTTCAACGATTCTATGGACACATTTTAGTGGAACCTCAAGTACGTCAAGTAAGTTTGAGGTCCCGACAATGATACATGGATGTCTGAAATGCTATTTTCATCATTAAGTAAGCATCCTCAAAAAAAGCACAGTATGAGCATCACAGGCTGAGATGTCATGGAGCTTGCCAAAGCGTGCGCTGCTATGTCCTGCAAACCTAGGACCCAGGAGTCCCAACCCTTTACAATACTGCAACTGATATCTACATTTTGGTGGCCATATTCTGGCTGGAAACCCACTGATGTCTGAATACAAAACAACCACTTCTCATGGCACTGTCCCCAAGTCGCTAAAACCAGGACACTTTGTGTCCTGCCTGAACTAACACTATGCTCAATCGGAGGCGCTGTGATTTTTAAACTTTTAACTAATTTCGTCCACGTATTACCCATATCCCGTCGGTACACGTTTGAATCATTGCTTTTTGATCCATACCCTGTAACTGGATGAAGGATCTTAGCCATCGGACGAAGATTGTAAGTTATTTTTCGGATCTGTCATCTGCAAGTGCTAACACG
>NC_065522.1:2554866-2587708 GCF_006386435.1 Epinephelus moara | reverse complement strand
TGATGTTGTTTTCTGTTTTTTTTTTTTTTTTTTTGTATTTTGTATCTGTTTTTATATTTTGGTATTTATCATTCTATTTATGTGGTATTGTAATTTTCACAGTGTTCTTGTAAAGCACTTTGGGGACTTCTGTCTTTTTAAATGTGTTATAGAAATAAATGTGACCTTGACCTTGACCTTACATGTATAGGTTACCTTACTTAGATTAAACTTCCAAGTCTACTTATTAATTCAGAGTACCACAAGAAGATTTAACAGAAATAATATGGTCAAACAATGCGACTTAAAACATGCAATCATTAACAAAATAACACATAAGCAAAAACAAGTGTTGAATACCGCTTGTTTCTTGAGAGATAGAATCTGACATGTTTTACACTTAGGATCCAATCAAAGTGGAGTCTAGACCTTAAGGGACAATTCACCCCAAAATCAAGGATATATTTTTCCTCTTACCCTTAGTGCAATTCATCAATCTATACTGATAAATAGCACTACAGGGTTAGGGTAAGAGTAAAAATGAACTAAAGGAGTTACATTAATGCTGCTCTCAATCCAACTAAATATTCTGTATATTTCAAGTGATGGCACAAACACACTCTCACAGGATACAACTCTGTACTTTCTAGAAGTAGAGACTGTCACGATTAACCAGGACTCCCTGGAGTAAAAGGTCTTATATATTAATGGGACCTTTCCAGCTAAATAAAGGATAAATACACTCTTTTCCTGATGTTGTACTTTATGAAAGCTTTAGTAGAGTCACGTGGACATCCCTTGGAAGTGAACTGCATTTGGTGTGAAGCCAGAGGTTTACGGCCTCTCCAATTAGATGGAGCTTCCTGTTTAGGTTTTTTCATAACACAGCAGCAGCAGCAGCGTTGGCAGGGAGTCTGGGGTTTCCCCTCATTGAATGTGACCTTCAGTTCAGCCTGCCTGCTGCAATATCTTTCAACTGGTCAAACAGTAAACTACTGTATCTGTCTGTAGTAGGAACATAGTAAAAAAAAATAGGGATATTGGGGCTGTACATTATGGCCTATAAATAAGACTGAGATATTTTTTAGGCTATATCACAATACACAATATACATCTCAATATTTTGACATCTCCTCTAAACAACTATAGGATGACTAAAATGCTAAACTACTAAACAAGCTACTGTTACAATAAAGTTAATAAGGTACTGTTCTAATAAATTTAAATAAATGACTGTTGCGATAAAGTTAAATAAAGAATTGTTATAATGAAATTAAATAAAGTAGTTACTGTTATAATAAAGTTAAATACAGTATTGTTATAATAAATTTTGTTAAAATATTGTTTTATGAAGGTTTATAAAGAATTGTTATAAAATATGAAGTTAAATAAAGTACTGTTATAATAAAGTTAAAGTAGTTATGATAAAGTTAAATCAAAGTATTGATATTAAAGTTAAATAGCAGACTGTTATAGTAAAGTTAAATAAAGTTGTTATAATAAAGTTAAATAAAAGGTACTGTTATATAAAGTACTAATTATAAAGTAGTTAGAATAAACAAAGTACTGTTATAGTGAAGTTAAAAATAGCTATTATAATAAAGTTAAATAGCGTACCATTACAGTAAAGTTAAATAAAATATTGTTATAATAAAATTTAATAAAGTTTTGTTACAATAAAGGGTTATAATACAGTTAGATAAAGTACTGTTATAATAAAGTAAATAAATTACTGATATAAGAAATAAATCAAAGCGAAACCGCTGGTGCGTTTATTCTGAAGCACCCTGCAAGTCTTGGGCGAGAAATACCATGGTGTCATGGTGATGGCTTAAAAAAATAAAAATAAAAATGATGTGACAGTTAATATTTGATGTTTGCAATATAGTCATTTTATACATCCCACTTGGAGCCGCAATACATTGAGTATAATCGATATATCACCCCAAGTGACTTCTAAAATGATTCTGTCTCATAGTTTTCATACTTCTGACCATTATTTGTAACAGTTTTGAGAATATTGTAATGTAAAGTAGTACTGGAGTCCTGTCTCAACCACAGGTTCAGTGTCAAGGTGTTTTCTGTTATTTCAAACTTGTTTCAGTGCCTATTCCACTAGGGATGCACCGAAATGAAAATTTGTGGCCGAAGCCGAAGCCAAATAAAATTAAACGCTTGGCCGAGTACTGAATACAGAATGCCGTTGTTTAGTTTTTCATTAGTTTTTGCAGATGAACCCCCTCCAGATTAGTGTTGTCACGGTACCAAAATTGGGACCCACAGTACGATACCAGTGAAAATATCATGGTTCTGAGTAGTATCACAATACCACAGCGAAAATGAGGCAGATGTGCCGTTTCTCATTTATAAAAAGATAAATCACTTTTCTATAATACATCAATGATATTTCAATGGAATAAATTACTTACTGACTTATTCATACTTCAAAAACAGCATCAATAAGTGATTAACATAGGGGGGATCGAAATAAATAAAATAAATAAATAAAATAAAAATCAACCAGCCACCCTCCTCCCCTGACAAGTAAAGAACAGTCCCTAAAGTGCGGTGAGGTTTGCGGACCTTTACCTGCCACACAGAGAGTAATGTGAACGGCTCGTTTCTCCTCTGACACGTCACATACCTGTGTGCTGCCACGGCTCGGCTGTCCAGGTACTTTTGGGCAGTCATGACATCAAAAAGAGGACATTATTGGAGCTGGACTTCTCCGTCGCCGGTAAGCCTTATCTTGCGCCGCGGAGCACTATGGCCGCCGTATTTGACAGGAATACATTCCTGTCTGTGTCTGTGACCCCCGTTTAACCCGGCGGGATTCACCTTTCGTTTCTGCTGCTGGTTGAAATCTATACTCACACAGCATGCTGAATGATTTGTTTTGCTTGCACAAAACTATTTTTAGTCGCAAATGCGAGTGCGGTGACCTATCGCAAAGATCGGATATCGGAAAGATAGAAAATATTGCAATATCTTGTGTGCTGTAAAGTGGTTTGAAAAAAATTTAATCGGAATCGGCCAAAATCGGAATCAGCCGTTGAAGCACTCTGCAAATCGGAATCGGCCCAAAAAACTGTAATCAGTGCAAGTCTCCTTGATAGAGACAATTTCAACAAGTGCACAAATCGGCGTCATTATAACTCACAGGATTCACAGCCAAAGCACTTGTCTTTTGCTAGACACATTTTCTCCACAAATACAACATACTAATTTTATTATGGCATTTTACATTATACAAATTAGCCTAGCAGCTAGCAGAGATTTCCTCTACTCATATACAGCCTGAAACAACAGCAACATTTAACAAAGGTAACGTTACAACAATCAGCTCCATTACAATTCACAAGGTTCACCAACAAAACCACTGTCTTATACTAAACACATTTTCCAAACAAATACAGCATGCTAACTTTATTAGCAAAACACTATGGCATTTTACACTGTATAAATTTGCCTAGCGACTAGCAAAGATTTCCTCTGCTTAAATGAAGCCAGGGTAAATCACACACAGGACCTAAACACTATTTTGTGAGGGCTGTATTGTCTTTGCAATTTATTGTTTCTTAACTGTGAAATAAAAGTAAATAAAAGCTTTGGTTCCACTGAGGGAAATGTTTTTCAGCTTACAAAAATAAACAGGAGGTCTGCATCGCTGCGACATGTAGTTACATTTCAGGGGAGGTGCACATCAGGCTACAGCGTAGGTTACAGCACAAGCTCTGCAT
The DNA here is from genome assembly GCF_006386435.1 of Epinephelus moara. Lineage (NCBI taxonomy): Eukaryota > Metazoa > Chordata > Actinopteri > Perciformes > Serranidae > Epinephelus > Epinephelus moara. The sequence continues at coordinate 2,583,989 of NC_065522.1, read as the reverse complement.
CAACATAGAGCCTACGCCGTAGGCAGGCATCGATTCAACCAGAAGTATAAATCCTGCTTTATTCTGTTACTGTTACATGCTACATATTCTGAGGAGGAGTTATTTTCAATGGACATTAAGACCGGAGTGATTAAATATGTTCAGACCTTAACAGATTTTCCTGGTCAAAATTCAAATAAATTAAAAATAGCTACCTGATAACTCAAACCCTTGATACAAACACCAGAACAATTATGCTGTCAACCATTCTCATGGCCTTTCACACATACATACACATACACCTTCACCTTCTCTCATCTTTCCATTTTCACTCTCATTTTCCCCTTCAGGTGGGAGAGGCTCAGGCTCAGCGAAGGCATTCAGCCAAAGCAATCTGAGCATGGAATCAATCATGGATTCCCTTTCTATAAACATCTGCCCTCCTCTTTCTGCACTCCTCCTTTCATCACTCATGTTCTCCCCTCACCTCTGGAGCTACAGCACCAATAATTAGACCCAGGAACCACAAGCTTTCTCACTGAAGCTTTCAGTTTTTCACCACATTGGCTAAGAATGATCAGAGATCTTGTTGTATCACTGAACCATCCAGAAAAGCTGTATGGATAGTCTCTTTTTAAAGCCACATGTACTCCCCCTCTTGGCTTTTCTTCAAGCAGCTGTGAGGAAACCCCCCTGCTTTCCAAGTGAGACACTACATCTGCTGCCACTGTGCGATCGCTCACCATCACTGTGAACCTTTTCATCTCCTTTTGTTTGTGGATTTGTGTGTTGTGAACTCTCCCCTCAGCCCATTAGGGTCTTGCGTGGGGATCAATCAGCGGTCCAACATCCAGACAGCAAGGTTCTAGGCCCACACTGCACTGATAATGATAGAGAGAATAAAAAGGGTGAAGAGAGGTTTTTTCCCCCAATTCTGCCACCATGGTGCCTTCACTGGCTTGTGTTTGAATGTGAAAGACAACGCTATGAGTCATGTACAGCTCATCAGAAATCAGAGGCTGCGGTTGATATCAGAGAATGAGTCACAAAAGGAGCTGCTGGTCTCCTTCATGTTGTGTCACTTTGATAAGTGGAGTTACAAAAGTGAAAAGCGATGGAAATTGTGAAAGCGAAAGTGAATTTAAAGCTGCAGGAGTAAGATGTGGTGTGCACAGCTGCTACCATTTGAAACCTGACCACCTCTTGCTACTACAGACATAAAAAAAGAAAAATGGCGATGGCTTGAGAAAACATGTATAGTCACAAAAAGAGGAAAGTGGTTTGTGGGGTGACAGTGCTAAAAAAGGAACAGTATTAAACAAAGATACGGTCCCAGAATAACCAGTTGCCACAGCCCCAACAGAGTTAACACAGCAACATGTTGTATGACAGCATTACAGAGCATGTACTTACCCCTGGCAGACAACTTCTTGGTATTGATTATTTTGGCAGCGTATTCCTGCCCTGTGGAAATCTTCATGCACCGTCTCACCACAGAGAAAGCACCCCTATAAAAGAGATAAGGATCAGTCACTATATGGCAAGACTCACCATAACATACAGGACAGATACATTAACACTTTTATCTGACACATTATCATTGAACAGTGAATTACTGGATTGCAAGAGCCTTCTTACACATTCTCTGCAATCAGTACATTTACATGACATTAGAGAAAAACCATTTACTGTGTTAGTCCAACTAAAACCAAGGGCCACTTGCACAGAACACCTTGATTTAAGATTTTCCTTTAAGTCCTAGTTAAAGTTTCATAAAATAAAATAAGTTGCACAAAACACCCTTAAGTCTTCTCCTTAAGGTTTTCTTAAAATGTTCACTTAGGTATTTTTGGTTTTCTCCTTGTAAAGACCTTAGCAACCAAAGCAAAGTAAAAAAAAAAAACTAAGATACCTCTGAGTCTACCTTAACTGCAACATGACTGAATTTATGGTAGCAAAAGAAAAAAACAAACACACCCAGAGAAGACTGCTCTGCAACCAGGAGAACCGGATAGATAGGCTTCTGATTTTACACTATAGATTTGACTAAATACATTTTTGTTGCAAATTCTTCCTAAAATTGTTTTCTGGTATTTGGGGATCAAATTTGTACAAACAAACTTTGTAGTTTGTGCTTTCTATGACTGTATTCCTTTAGAGAAGGAACTAGAAGGACTAGAATTAGCAGCACTCAGGGCAAGGTGAGCGCATCTGTAGAGGACAAAAGTAGCACAGTCGAGAACAAGATGCTTCAGGTTTGTCCTTGCGGCTGGCAGAAAGTAACATCAATAAAAGGCCTCAGAACTCATCAAGGAAAAAAGAAGTGTGTGGCAACGAAAGGGCAGAGTAGCCGCATTGATCAGTACTTTCTAAGAAGTCAGTCGAGTCAGTCAGATGAAGTCCAGCGGCAGGTAGAAAACCACAGTTCGCAGGATATCAGTAACACTGCCACTGAGGAGGAGGAGGAGGAGGGGGTAGTAAGAGAGGATGCAGGTGACACTGAGGTCAGTATGCCAGTCAGAGAGAGAAGATTTTCTTGTGTAGTAGCGCAGAGATTAGCTAGCTACGTAGAAAGGAATAGCTTAATAGATACTTTGGTGCAGAAGGCAGGAATACCAGGTTTTGCAGGATGTTTAGAGTATACTAGCATGATCTGGCACCAGATTCAGGCAGCGAAGATTAAAAAAGGGACCTGCATATAATATTTTTAGATCTTGCAAATGCATTTGGTTCAGTACCGCACAGCCTCATTTGGAGTGCGTTTGACTACTTCAAAGTGCCACAGGTAGTTGTTAACTTAGTGAAAGCATATTTTCAGGATATTAGGTTGTGTCTGAGTATGGCAGGTTTCACAACAGGTTGGCAGAGGCTAGAAATAGGCATCGTGGCAGGGTGTACAATTTCTCCATTAGCATTTACTATGGCGATGGAAGTAATCATCAGCACTTCCAAGTGGGTGGTAGGTGGGGAGAGACGGCAGAATGGGTTGTATCTTCCACCAGTTAGGGCTTACATGGATGACATGACACTGGTGACCACAACAATGCCATGTACAAAGAGGCTACTAGAGAAGGTAAATAAGAACCTCAAGTGGGCCAGCATGAAGATCAAGCCTAGTAAGTCTAGAAGCAGTGATAGGAAGTTTGTCATAGGTGATGAGGAATTCCCAACAATTAGGGAAAAGTCAGTAAAGAGCTTAGGTAGGTGGTACAATGTGGAGTAGAATGATGAGGAACAGGTGATGAAATTTATCAAAGATGTGGCTGAAGGATTGGATAGAATGGATAAATCAGAACTTCCAGGAAAGTTGAAGTTGTGGTGTTTGCAATTTGGGCTATATCCTAGGTTAATGTGGCCATTATTAATTTATGAAATTCCAATATCCATTGTGGAGAGAACTGATAGGTCGGTTAGCTCCTATATTAGGAAGTGGTTGGGCACTCCTAGGTGCCTAAGTAGTGTTGCATTGTATGGAAAAGGGATACTTCAGCTGCCAGTATCTAGTTTGACAGAGGAATTTAAATGTACCAAGGTCAGGACAGAGCTCTTGTTATCTGGGAGTAAGGATGTGGTAGTTAGGAGTGTAGTTCCAAATCCAACCAAGGGGGAGAAGTGGAACCCAAGGTCGGCAGTTCAGGAGGCAGAGGCAGCTCTTAGGCATGCAGAGCTTGTAGGTAATGTTCAGTTTGGCCCGGGGAGTCCTGGGGCTTGGCTCAGGCAAACCAGTATGGAGTAAAGCAGGTCTCAAAGATAAAAGAAAGCTGGTTGTGGAACAGATACGTAGACAGGAGGAGATATTAAGGGGTGCAAAGGTAGTGGCCCAGGCTAAGCAGGGACAGTGGTTGAATAGGGAAAGTGTAGAGAAGAGGAAGCTTAGTTGGAGGGACCTGTGGAGTATGGAGGAGAATCATATTAGATTCCTGGTAGGGGCTACATACGATGTGTTACCAACCCCCCAGAACCTAAAACTGGGTAAATGGGGACCCATCATGGCCACTGTGTACCACAACCTTAAAGCATATTTTGTCAGGCTGTGAATTTAGCTTGTCACAAGGCCGATAAACATGGTGACATAACCAGGTGTTGAAAAATTTAGCTGCAGGCATCGAAGGGAAACGAAGACAGGTAAATTCAGAGGGTTTTAAGAATAGGAGTTTAGCAATTCAGTTTGTCCGTGAGAGGGAGAAATACATAAGGGATAAGTTAGTAAGGAGGCAAGGGTGTGGCCGTCTAGAAGGTGCTTGTGATTGGGAAATGCATGTAGATTTAGTAGGGGGAAAGCTTGTTGTTCCCCAGGAAATAGTTTGTACCAAGCAGAGGCCTGACATAGTGTTGTGGTCAGTGACTCAACGGATAGTTTATTTCATTGAGCTGACAGTTCCTTGGGAAGACTCAGTGGAAGAAGACTATGAAAGAATAAAGCTTAGGTATGCAGACTTAGGAGCAGAAGCTGAGCAGCAAGGATGGAAAACTAGGATTTGTCCAGTGGAAGTGGGGTGTAGGGGATTCATAGCAAGATCAACTGTCTCGCTCCTGGGGGAACTCGGAGTGCGGGGACAGAGTTTGAGGAAGACAGTGAAGGAAATGTCAGATGAAGCAGCCGGAGCTAGTCAGTGGATTTGGATGAGGAAGAATAATGTCAGTTGGGGGCCAGCAGGGGGAACTACTAAGCAGGGTACATAACTCCTTGAGATCAGGTGGAAAGATCCACCAATCAGTCCTCTCAGGAGAAAATCCAGGAAGAGGAAGCTTATTTAAGTGTGGGAGTGGCCTATTTGAATCCCTTTTTTTTTGAGACCATGCTGCAAGGTGAGTGTGTTTGCTGATCCTGTGAGTTTATCTATCTCCTTTAATTTTAGTTTATGTTGGAGTTATGCTATGTAGCGTGTGAAATAAAGTATAGTGAATGTGCTAGGAAAGGTAGTATCAGCACGGTCTCTACCTGGAGCTCGCATGAACGGAGCCTGGGTTTGTTGAAGGTGGCAGTGCTGTTTAGGCTGAGAAAGCCATGTGTAAGTAAGGTAAAGGAGGTTGTCGGGTTGGTGCGGGGAGCAGTGAGACCTGGCATTAGGGGAGTGTCTCTGGGACGCCAGAGATCACTGTCTAGCCTCCTAGAGTGTCATGGGAACAACTAGATGAAAGAACAAAAGGACACGCACATCCTAGAAAAGACTTAGCCTAGGTGCTGGACCACAAAGAGGCATCAATGTAGAAAAAGTTGAGTCCGCACACTAGATACAGCTCCCAAGATTTAATCTGAATATCACGTCATCTGACGTTTCGGGCACAGGCCCTTCATCAGACATGTCTGTTTCTCTGACATGTATTTGCTTTAGGGAAACTGGTACCATAGAAAGGTATTCTTCATTCATGAAAGGTATGTGAATGAAGTTGTTTTTTAAGGATACCAGCAAGTGTTAACATGACATCTGTAAAAGGCACAGGTGATGTTGCAGACAGTGTAAAGCACCAATTGAATAAAGATTTCAGCACTAACTCTGACTCACTGATTTGCTTTTTACAAAAATGCTCAATAATTCATTACAACCCTTCCCTGCTCCTCTCTTGGAACATTCACTGATTAATTATCTGTAACTACTTATCCTGTTACAGGGTTGCAAGAGGGCTGAAGCCTATCACAGCTGACACTGGTCAAGAGTTAGGAAACACCCTGGACAAAACACCGGACTATCACAGGGCTGACATATTAGCCTTTTTTACACACAGCAATGAGGCTATAGAGCCGTTACAAAAACCTGTCTTCATGTCACCTTTACATTTTTACACAGAACCAAACAATGGCTGCATCATTCCGCTCCAGTGTGTGACTTTAGACAGCATGCTGGCATCACAGAATCAAGGAAGCGTCACAGTTGCGACATCTAGTGTGACATATAACGTACATGTCAGCAGCACTTTATATGAAATAACAACATAGCAAAAACAATCATTTACCGTCCCTGTTATTTGGCGGCTGATCTCGTCCTCTGCACGGAGGGTAACCGTCGATTCCGACCAAAAGCTTCATGAGTGTCATAAGCAGCCAGTAGCCATTCATTTTCAATGCACGCTGGCTATAAAGGGCGTCGGGGGCATCGGCTGCAGCGAGCGGCGTGATGCCAGCGACCAGAGTGTCAAGTAGAAGTTGAGAGAAGCTGAACTTTACGCAAATGAGCAGCGCCGCTGGCAAAGCAGCAGCCAATTGCAGACCGGGTTTGCAGGACTCTGTGGACCCAGTCCTGCATTTCCTCAGCATATACGGCGTTGCAATACAAAGGAGGGTTCCGAAAGTGCGATCCATGGTGAAAGAGGAAACCGAAGATGTGCATGCTATATAGGCTACACTTTTTTCCCTCCAAATAAGCTCCTGCTTATTTTCCACCAATTACATTTCTCAATGGTCCTACGTGCCAACAGGAGGGTAAAATCATAATGATAAAAGACTCATAAAGACGATATGACAGTGTTTATTTACGTTATTTTAATTGTGTAATGAAAGTCATGAATAATACATAGTGAAGACATAAATGATAGTATATTTGTTCATACTTGTAAAGTGCACAGCCAGTCAGCCTAGATGGACACATCTGCAGCGCTCAGCCCCGCCCCTTTGGCCGCTGCAAGTGCCTGCTGGAGCTGGCAGTGTGAGCGATGTCAGAGCGACCAGAGCACCCGCTGGCGACCATGAAGCTTTTGGTGGGAATCCCCAGTTAGGTGCTCCTGGACCTCACCGTTTTCCCTATTTGCAGACATTTTCAGCAGCTTTTCTATCTTTGAGTTCACTGCTAACAGCTAACAGCTACTTTTTAAATATCCCACAGTGGGTCACACACATAACACGTCATCAAAATGTCACACTCGTGCCGCCCATGATCCCGTCCTGCTGGCTGTTTTGTTTATACAAACATTCAGTATGTTTACATGACAGAGAAAATCGATTTGTGTCAGTCCGACTTAAACCAGACTTTTGAAGTACATATAAACATGTTAGTCAGACCGAAATCGTACTAAATCAAATTCCTCATAGTTGGACTAACACACCAAGATAATTCGGTTAGGAGTGGAATTCCTCCTGTATATAAACAGTCAATCAGACCCAAACTGGCTGAGGTGCTCTGCATATGCTCCTCAGCTTTGCAGTTTCCAGAAGTCACATAGCATTAAATGTGTAACAGAAGAAAAAGCCAGTAACAACATGGAGAAATTAGGGCTACACGATATTGGGAAAAATTGACATTGCGATTTTTTTGCCCCCAGTGATATATATTGCGATTTATATTTTTTTAAGGGTGCATTATTTTTCACCAGATGACTTCAGTAGCTCTATTTGGTGAGAATTAATCATTCTGGAATTATTAGGCCGATATTGCTTTGAAAGCAACAGTATAAAATGTGCTGAAAATAGGCATTTGTTCAGTGAAACCACCATCTGATTTTTTTTTTTTTTTTTCGTCTTAGCTCTTTAGAAACTATTGTTATATTATTTGCCGTTATGGATGCTTCATAACCAGGTCAATTTACACACTTGTGAGTAAAGCATATAAGAGGAGAGGAGAAGAGAGGGCTCCGTCTTGTCTCTTCATAAACTAAAGTTATATTATTTCGCGCAACGGACGCTTCATATAACAACATAACATTATACTATTTATCATATTATACAGTGTAATGTTTCACCTTATAACGTGATGACTTACATTGTTTACACGACGGCATGTCATGTCTGTCTCCACATGGTCGCGCCTTTACAATTCTCCTGTGCTCTCTGTATCGCGCACAGCGGAGTCAGGCCCCCCCACACACACACACACACACACACACACACACACACACACACACACACACACACACACACACTAGAGCGTGGCTCGGGTCGCATTTTCCCGAGTCTGAGACATTTATAACCGAGCCACACCCAAAACCACAGCACAGCACTGTGCACACTCTCCTCCAGATTAGTGTTGTCAAGGTACCAAAATTGGGATCCACGGTACGATACCAGTGAAAGTATCACGGTTCTGAGTAGAATCATGATACCACAGCGAAAATGAGGCAGATGTGCCTTTTGTCATTTATAAAAAGATAAATCACCTTTCTATAATACATCAATGAAATTTCAATAGAATAAATTACTTATTGACTTATTCATACTTGAAAAATGGCATCGGTAAGTGATTAACATAGGGGGGTTGGAAATAAAATAAATAAAATAAAAATCAACCAAAAATCAACCAGCCACCCTCTTCCCCTGACAAGTAAAGAACAGTCCCTTCAGTGCGGTGAGGTTTGTGGACCGTTACCTGCCACAAAGAGAGAAATGTGAAGGGCTCGTTTCTCCTCTGACACATCACATACCTGTGTGCCGCCACGGCTCGGCTGTCCAGGTACTTTTGGGCAGTCATGACACCAAGAAGAGGAAATTATTGAACCTGGAGCCAGGCTTCTCCGTCGCAGGTAAGCCGTTATCTTGCGCCACTGAGCACTATGGCCGCCGTATTTGACAGGAATACATTCCTGTCAAATTATCACTGTGTTTTAGTACCGCGGTCTACCGTACCAATATACCCTGCAACACTACTCTAGATAGTTCAGTATTACATTCTTTGCAAACCGCTTTTCTTCTATCACTCTCCAACACTTTGAAATATCGCTGCACTGCCAACATTTTAATCCAGTATCTTTGATTTTACTCCGTCCGTCACCACACTCTGTTTGATTGCATCATCAAAACACGCCACTATTATTCGGCCTTGCTTTTCATTTATTCCACCGAATACCGAATGTGTGTTTTTTTGCAATATTTGGCCGAATATATTCGGTTACCGAATATTCGGTGCATCCCTACTTAATTTAATTAGGGCAAGCCACATCGCAAGCTCCGCAATGTATATATTGCACACATGTGCATCGCGACAGCAATGCTTAAAAGATACATCGTTCAGGCCTAGGAGAAATCTACATCCAGAGCTGTGCATTTTTGGATGGGCAAAATGTACATAGCTGTTAAGTTGTCCACCATGGTACCAGTTTGCTGCTAGCTAACCGTACCTAACTTGTTTGTTGATTGTTTGGTCTGTGACGTAATAGGTCAACTGGAAAAAGGTCCAATACTAACAAGCTGAAAGGGGGCATATCGCCACCTATTGTAGCGCAGTTGGACACACTTTGGTCATTAAATCGATTCCCCTCCCATGTTTGTGTACTGGGACAAGGACAGTAGTCCTGTTAAATGGCTTAGCTGAGCTATAACCGTAGCTAAACTTAACTGTGCATGTAAATGTACAGATTGTTTGATGACCATTCACACTCACATTCACACCTACGTGCAATTTAGAGTCATCAATTAACCTGCATGTCTTTAGACTGTAGGAGGAAGCCTTAGAACCCGGATCAAACCCACACTGACACTGGGAGAACATGCAAACTCCACACAGAGGAGCCCCAGCCAGCTAGGGGATACCTGTCTGTAAACCGACCAATTCTCACTTTGTAAGAACACATTCCCCTTCTAAAGGCTTCCTTACAGTAGGTGCTTACTCTAAAAATATGCAGCTGGAGTATCAGCTTCCAAAACTATCCAAACATTAGGCTACCAAGGACAGAGTGGAACAATAACTGATGTAATAGCTGGTATTTAGTCAATGTGATAAATGATTAATGCTGATAGGTCACTATGTCAGCTCAGAGCTCTCCCATGCGATTTATTTTTAGGCCTAAATTCACTAAACAAACTACATGCTTTACCCTGAAGCCAGGTCAAAAAGGAGAGCCACGCCTTCCCAAAACTCAAAGACTGCGTTTACCTGTATTAATATATAGGCTAGCCGAGATGTAAGTGGTGTGGAGGTACATATTTAGCTGTGTTCTACATTTTGCAGAAAACATACAGTGGTTGTCGTTGTTGGAGAAACAAAAAATGTGTGAATGCGCTGTAGTGTGTGTGGTGCCACAGACACACCACCGAGGAATTTCAACCCTTCGCATTTTGAAAAAAGGGCGGAAACTTGTACAAACTGCCCAAATTACTGAGAAACACTGGGTTTCTTATGGGCCTATACATAAGGTTACCATCATGGTGTTAGCTAAAGGCAGGCTTCGGTTCACTGCAGTGGACTGAGAGCAGCACAGGTGACAGGTCTCCCATAAAGGTTTCCCCACTGCCTTGTGTGCGCTGCTAATAACACGAACACCGAATTCCATCCAAATTTCTGCTTGTTTTTACTTGTCTGGCACGTGGCCAGAGATAAATGGACGCTAGAGCATGAATTCAGATTACAGGCAGATTGTGATATGGCACTTTTAAATTCGGCATTTGTTTCAAAGCACTCACCGATGTTTCCCCTAAAAGAATCAACTTGTTTTTATTGGTATGGCGTAGACAAGACATTGTTCCTCCAAGATACACGCTGATGGGCGCAGACGAGCAGAAACCGATTAAAAAAGTTGAGACAAACATACGAGCATAGGGAGTAGCCTATTAATCATAACGCCTCGGGGCTCGACACCGAGTCATTTTTTTTTTAAATCATTTTTTTAAGGCTCGCGGTTTTCGTTGACAACAAAGGTACACGTAAATCTGAAGACATTTGAATGGGAGTTGGCGTGACGTCCTGCCCCGCACGCGCTTACTAACTACACACAATCAAGGTAAGAACAGGTAAGACTCCAGCGGAGGTTTCGATTAATTGAAATAGATAGCAAAAGCACAGCGGGATAAAACTCTCCTGTAACCTTATATTAAAACATTAGTAAAGCGATTAGAGAACTTACTTTCCCAGTTCCTCGTACAGCTGGTACTCATCGGTAAACCTTGTGCAAGTCGTTGAAGCCATGATAAGGTGAGCGCGGACCAACTTGGGAAACTGAAAGCCTCAGTCGCTTTAATACAGTCCACAAATCCTTTCCCCCTCTGACTCCCAAAGTGCCACTTGTCGCCTTTCGGCGGATAAATTGAGAACAAACGTCGGAATGATTCGATACAGCTCGATGTCGCTCCTCCCCGCTCCTGATCGCAGATCCTGGCAGTTCCTCCTGGAGTTGACAGGGACGTCGCGACCTGCTGTTGTGTTTGTCTCAACACTGACACTTAAATTAGTTGACCGCAGTCAAGACAGACTTAATATACGCTTTCACATATCCGGTGGCGTCCTTTCAAAATATACCATAATTAACACCTGTTTTAATTTACTTGTGTGTAAATGTAGAACCTAACTGTATTGGGATGTATTCAAAAGGATAAAACCTAATTGTTGAAGATATTTTCAAATCACTTTTCAGTCCTGTTTGATAATTCTAAACCCAACACTCATGTTCAAAGTAGGCCTAGAGCTCATGTTAAATCAAAAATGGTGTGATTTTCTACATATCCTCTAAAAGGCATCTCCATCATGGTTTTCTGGTTTTGTGAAACAGTATCATCTATAACAAATTCTATGCTTATTCTACATTAACTACAAAAAACATAATTCACGATAAAAAACAATTTTGTGAAACTAATAACAGTCTATTTTCTTTCGTAGTTTTTTAATATGTAATGATGATTGCTGGGTAATATGTATGTTGATGTTGTCCATCATAAAGGCTCTGTTTAATCATATAACAAGACAATACAATTTACAGCAGCTAGTTTAGGTGACATGTCTCTCAAGACTGACAAGCTGGGTACATCTGCAAGCAGATATAAAAGCAGCAGTAAGACATACTGTTGGTAAAATATATATATATATATGTCTAAAACTGTGTGTGCGTGTGTGTGTGTGTGTGTGTGTGTGTGTGTGTGTGTGTGTGTGTGTGTGTGTGCGTGTGTGTGCGTGTGTGTGTGTGTGCGCTTCATGACTAGAAGTTAGAGCACACTAGAACCCATCATAATAGCATGCACAGGTGCCCACTGTAACTACCTCACACCTCTTTTTAGACTGTTACTGTTACTTGTAAAGCCCACTATAAAGCCTGCCATCATGTAAAGTACACAAATTATGTTTGTGAAAAATTCATCTTGCTACTTTTAAGTCATTAAAAATGGAGCAAAATGCATATATCGTTGCAGGAAGAATGTGCTGCTGACAGAGAAGTATCAGTACCATCTGATAAAAACAAAAAATGTTGTTGTGATTTGTTTTGTTTTCTTTTTTTGTTTGTTTGTTTTTTAAATCAGAGGCAGAGGGTTGAATGAGGAACACCACCTAAATTAAGAATTCCAGTATATTATTTCCACGGCCCAGGAAAGTTCAACCAATATTTGTGAACATGACTTGTATGTGGGGCCCATGTCGGTAGTAAGCACTACTAGTAGTAGTAGTAGTAAATTTACCACCTGCATGGGCCCCACATACAAACACTGGCTGGGTCAAGCTACTCTCTCTCAAAGCCAGGAACCAGAGAAGAAGGTCTGAATTTTGTGATGTCAAGGGGTAGAAAGTCTAGAGCTGCTTGACAGACAATGAATGGGAGCCTGATTTTATTTGTTTTCTTTTTTTATACCCAAAAAGAGCTTTATTCTATTATAGCGCTCTCAGCTGTGAAACAGAAAATGTCCCCATATATTCAGAGCATTCCCCTGGGTGCTCTCAGTGTCATCTAGAACATTATGCCCTATGACATCAAAAATAAAATTGGAGTTTTAGCACTCTAGGTTTTGGATTTCTGAGAGAGTTGTTATGTTTACTGATATTTTTAGACTCTCTTAGACTAAAGAACCTATCGCAGCTGACATTGGGTGAGAGGCAGGGTACATCCTGGACAGGTCACCAGACTATCACAGGGCTGACACATAGAGACAGACAACCATTCACACTCACATTCACAACTACAGACAATTTAGAGTGCGTGTCTTTGGACTGGGGGAGGTAGCCGGAGTACCTGAAGAAAACCCAGAACATGTAAACCCCTAGTTGTATTATCATGGGTCTTAAAATGCTGATCATGCAGGCACTACTACTAGAATCTGCTACTGTTACCATTATACACAGAAGTCTAAGATTTATAATTTAAAGTAAAAAAGCAATTAAGAAAATGCAAGCAGTCCATACTTCTCAAGGTGCAAAATGTTTTAAAGCTTTAAAAAAGGCAGAAGCAAAATGTCTTTTTTACTCAAAGAGTAGATTATAATCAAAATGGTGATCAAGGTTAAGTGAAGTTGCTGAAACCCCTTTTTTATTTATCTTGTGAAAGTGTGTTTAAAATATTTGCATTTTATTTTGATTAATTTTTAATCATGCTTTTTACCTGGTTACTGAATGTTATAGCATGATATTTCAATGTGGCCAACATTAATCTTTTATTTTATTTTGGAGGTAAAGTAACTTACCAGCCGTTTTCTTTCTGGTATGTTGCATCTACCTTGATTAAGCTGAATTTTGTCTTAGGCTTCCTTGTTTGGGAAGCTGCACAGGAGCTCCATCTAGAGGTAGCAAAGTTGACCTACCACCATAAGTCTGCTGTGGGGAATTGGAACTGACAGAGTAAAGCACATGACAAGCCTGTAAAACCCTTAAGCACAAGGTCCCACCACACACTGCTAATTATGGTTTTATGGATGTGTTTCACATAATACAGTTAAAACGTGTCTAATTAACAAAGAAACTTGTCTTGGATGTTTTCCTGCAAGAATTACCATGGAAACAACCATTTTAAGACAGCAAATTAAAACTACACTGTTTTTATGACTTTATTACCCATCATTGCAATATGTGGCATCAAAGTACACCCTCATTTGAGCCTTTCCCTTTACTGCAGCAGGTTCACTGATTGTTAGTTAATAGATTTTGTATTTGTTTTGTCACTGAGATTTTCCACCAGTGGTATTGACATTACCACTAACCCTAACCCTAAACTGTCTCCACAGATTGGACTTAAGAAACATTATAATAATTTATAGAACACAAAGTGCTTTTTTCTTTCCACCCATTGACAGTAAACTCAAAGGCAAGATAAGTTTTCTTATCTTGGGTTTGGCATCTTGGTGTTTCTTCGATTATTATCATCTCAATTCAGTTAAATTCAATTCAATAAGCTTTACTGACATGACATTTCATATGTGTTGCCAAAGCACAATTACAATTTAAGAAAGTCAGTTCAATTAGGCACAGTGGAATATAATAGGTAATTAAATTATTAAAGAAACAATGCATTAATACAAAAATTTACATACATACACACATTGAGGAAAAAGTGAATGAATAAGTAAAAGGCAGAGTGTGAGCTGTGAGGAGATGAACTCCAGCTGTTATATGTTGTCGTGTTGAGCCCCGTTTCCACCAAACACTTTCAGTATGGTACCTTTGGAATCAAACATAATCCTTCAGACATGGTACCTTGGTTGTCTCTTAGGCTGTGACATGCACTGACATATCTGGCTGCATCTAAGGCATTGACACTATTTTCTCCAAGTAGATGATACATTTTAGTGTGGTTGGAGTGTACATGTACATTTTGTAAAGAGCTTTTTTTCTGATGTCTTCATTTCAATCTTGATCTGTCTCCACCTGTCTCTGAAGACAGAGCTGACACAGCCTGTCCTCTCTAGGCAGCCAGATCTGCATGTGTCTGCTAGTCTCTATGGCCAGGTTGTGATCACTGAGTCTGTACATGGTCAGTATCTTTCTCAGTTTCTGATCTGTCACAGCAGTCAGATAGTTTGTCTTTGTGTACTTTCTGTTTAGGGCCAAATAGCACTGAAGCTTGTTTTGGAGGTTTGTGGTAGATGCCCAATAGTTGATGTTTTCTTTTTCTTTAGCGATAATTTGTTTAGGCTGGATTATGTGAGTGTTGTCCTGAGGTGTTGTGCTGTTAGAGGTGGTGAGCCTCAGTACCAGCTGGCTGAGAGGACTCCTCTTGATGTTCTCCTCTTGGCAATGGAGAGCCTTGTAATGGTAGGTGTTTGTAGATTGTTCTTTTTTATATTCTAATCAAAAGGGGGATTGGCTGGGTTCAGCTCGGCATCCATTGTTTGGGGTGTTCCTGTGGACTCGGAGTATACTCTTGCAAATCTCAGTGTGTAGAGCTTCAATTAGGTGTTTGCCTATTTTTCAAAGTCTTGATTTACAGGACCCCACACTTCACTACTATACAGCAATGTTGGTTCAATTATAGATTGGGATATTTTGTGCCAGATTCTAGTGGGTATATATATATGTTTGAAGACTGTTTTATAGCATAGAATGCTCTCCTACCACTGTCTCTGAGATCATTAATGGCAAGATTGAAATTTCCTGTTCAGGTCATTTTTAGTCCCAAATACGTGTAGCTGTGTGTGTGTTCTTTGTCAGTGGAGCCCAATAGGAACTTGATTGGGTTTCCCAGATGCCTGGGTCCTTTCTGGAAATAAAGACATAATTCTAGTCTTTTCCAGATTAACCGTTAGGGCCCAGGTGTGACAGAAGTTTTGCAGGTGATTCAGTTGATGTTGTATTGCTTCATTAGACAGAGCTAACAATATTAGATCATCTGCAAAAGTAAGCATTTAGTTTTTGTGCCTGAAAGGCTGAGACCAGGGATATCTGACTGTTGAAGTGATTTTCCTAATTGATCAGTATAAAAGTTAAACAGGGTGGGGCTGAGACTGTAGCCCTGTTTCACCCCTTAACTTTTGGGGAAGAAATCTGCTTCCATGCAGCCAATTTTATTATTTGTATGGTTTTAAATATTTCATAGTCTGGTTCTGCTCCAGGGTTTTGCCTCTGAGTTTTTTCTTTGCCACTGTGGCACATTGAATTCTGTGAATTAAAAAAAAATTGACACCTTATGTCATAATTATAAGATCTTATCTTGTAATTACAAGATCTTATCTTGTAATTATGAGATATTGATCTAGACAGGGGTAAAGTTGACGTGTGCTTTTGTTAATGTCCCTGCATGGGTTGCCATGTGCTTTTGTTGATGTTGTTTGGTTGCAGCATCCTGAAACAGCAGATGCCAAAGGATACAAAGTGTGTAAAATCTAGACATGAAAGGTGACTGCAAAGCAGCAATATGTGATGACTTCGGAATGAGTCATTTTTCACAGCTATTATCTCCAATAGTTCTGTATCAAGGCCTCAATTTGTCCCCGTTTTTCGATGTGTTGGAAAGCTAATTTAGGCAGATACTTCACAGTGTTACTCAACTGGAAATAATCACGAATATCCAGCCCATTCTCATTCCGAAGTCATCATATATTGCACGTTGCAGTCGCCTTTCACATCTATAATTATATTTTGCAAAAGCACATGGCTTCACCAGGATGCCAACAAAAACACATAGGAACTTTACCCCTGTCTAGATCAGGATCTCATAATTATGAGATCTTTAGTTGTAATTATGAGTTAAGGTGTCAATTTTTTTTTTTGTATTCAGTGAATGCAGTGTGCTTCTGTAATGCTCTTGGTGGGAATTTGCTTGAATTGTTGGGTTTCTGTCAATTAAAGAGTATGGTCTGGACCTGATCTATATGAAAAATATATAAAGATAACTTTTGTATAGCACTAAAATTAAATCAAAACTGAATACACTTTTGACAGAAGTCTGCCCGTATCATGCTTTACATGATGTTCTGGTATCTGAAAAGTCTTGTTGGTATCACAGCTCTCTTGTTTGTCTGTTATTTCCACATTATTCATATTTTTTCAGCTTTATTTTCAATTAACATTCATCTCTCTGGTAATGCATGCTCTTCTTACAGTGGCTGCTCAGCCCCCAATAGTGGCGCAGCTCACAGTTTGAGAACCATTGTGTTATAAGGGCAAGGTTGTATTTTAGAGCAGCTAATGATATTTGACCAGATTGTGCACTCCTCCTTAGAGGTGGACAAATCAGTACCAACAATATTAATACTACCATAATTAAGTCTTGTTTGGAGTATCGATACCGGTGTCAGCAGTGTCTTTTCACGTTAGATCATGGTCACACTCTCTGTTCCTTTGCTGCTTCCGTTGTGTGCATTCATGCAGCAGTCACCTTGTTAGTTCACAGAGTAAACTTGTTATTTCCCATAAACCATTCTTCATCAGTAAATGGAGTTTGCTTAGTTGTTATGGAGATAACCCCACACTACATACTGATTCTAAGACAGGTTTGAATCTGTTTTTAAGCTGCTTTTGGGAAAGAATAGATAAATTGCGAGTGGTAGTAAGACAGCTCCAGAAAAGCTTTTTTAAGAAAACATAAGATCTTGTGAAATTTAATTCACAGATTCACAGACTGATTTGCGTCTGGCATGTGTTGTATCATATCCTGTTATTAAAAAACAGTAAATATGCACTAATATACTAACAACTAAAACAGTGCACAATGCTGATTAAAATGCAATGCATACTGCAAGAATTAGTATGTAGGGTGGGTTCAGGACATATCACTTGTGCTTGTTCAAGGGTGGCTGAAGAAACATTCAAATCCTTAAGTAAAAGCACCAGTACAGCAATCTGAAAGTACTTCATTACAAGTAAAAGTCCTGCCTTCAAAAGTTAAAGTACACAAGTATTATCAGCAAAATGTAAAAGTATGTGGCCCCTGTGACTGACCAATTATGACACTGTTAGATTGCCAATACTAATGAATTAATGCAGAAGCAGCATTTTACTGTTTTAGCTGCACATTTTTGTTTGAACTGCTTTATCCACAGTTTAGCTGGAGGTCGGCAAGATTTAAAGGGGATTACAGTCTAATATTATTTTGTCAGACTAAGGTCAATAATGAACTTTTATATTCACATTACAACAAACTGGTAGCAGTAAAAGAAAGAATTGTTGACACCCTTTTATTCTTATTGACTGATTAAAGTCTTAATGATGAGGACTGATTTCACAACAGCCAAATGCAAGCAGGTAAAGAACCATACTTTGGTTTCCTACTTATGTGTAGATCTGTGGACTCAAGTCACAAGACTTGGATTCAAGTCAGACTCAAGTCACAAATTTGATGACTTTATACTTGACTTGATAATATCAAAAAAGATTTGCAACTCAACTTGGACCTTAACACCAATGATTGCTGACTTCACTTTATTTGAAAATACTTGATACCATCCCTCAAGCCCAAAGTATGCTGTTTTAAAAGTGTACCACGAATCTGTATATTTACCTTCATTTCCTAAAGTCACTGACATTAATGCTATTATTTCCAGCAAGTCCACACTTAATTCCCCAGATCCCATTCAATGAGACAGCATCCAGTCAAGGTGTAGGCGAGAAACATGAAGAGCAAATGTTGCGCCAGTTGCATAAAATAATACCAATTTAATAATTTCCTTCGACACATTCTCAACTCAACTCAACTCAAACTTTATTTATAAAGCACATTTAAAACAACCAAGGTTGACCAAAGTGCTGAACAGGTCAATAGAAATAAACAAGCAAATACAATGAGGTACCTAATAGTACACCACAATAATAACCATAAGATACATAAAATACAATACAATAAAATAAAATACAAGAGTTATAAAATAAGATCAAAATAAGCTAAAATGTTTGGGTGTCCAGCTCAACCTGAGTTAAAAGCCTGAGAGAAGAAGTGGGTTTTAAGAAAAGACTTAAAAACCTCTAGGGTCTGGGCAGACCTAATGTGCAGGGGCAGGCTATTCCAGAGCCTAGGGGCAGCCGCCCCAAAGGCTCTGTCGCCTCTGGTCTTCAGCCTAGTCCTAGGAGTAGCCAGTAATAGCTGACTGGCTGATCTCAAGGCTCTGGAGGGAGCATGAAAGTGCAGGAGTTCGGTTAAATAAGGGGGTGCCAGCCCATTTAGGGCTTTAAAAACAATCAATAAAATCTTAAAATCAATTCTAAAACGCACTGGAAGCCAGTGGAGCGAGGCCAAGATTGGTGTGATGTGATCGTGTTTACGCTTTCCAGTGAGGAGGCGGGCTGCTGCGTTCTGGACAAGCTGTAGACGGTGTAGCAGTGACTGGTCAATACCGACATAAAGCGAGTTACAGTAGTCCAGACGTGAGGTTATAAAAGCATGGATTACCCTCTCTAGATTCTGGGGGGAGAGATAGCCCTTTACTTTAGCTAAAAGCCTGAGTTGATAAAAGCTGGTTTGTATTACTGATCTAACTTGTTTATCGAATTTAAAAGCACTGTCAAAGGTCACACCGAGATTTTTAACAGAGGAACGGATGTTAGGAGTGAAGGGGCCCAGAAAATCAGCAGAGTAATCGGAGGGGTCACATCCAAACATAATGATCTCTGTTTTATCCTCATTGAGATTTAAAAAGTTACTGTCCATCCAGGATTTGACATCTTTTAAACATTCTAGCAGTGGCTGTACAGAATCCTTGCTAATGGATTTAAGGGGCAGATAGATCTGTACATCATCTGCAAAACAGTGAAAAGGTATGTTGTGTTTCTTAAAAATCAACCCTAATGGCAGCATGTACAGCAAGAAGAGGATGGGGCCCAAAATGGAGCCTTGGGGGACACCGCAGGTGAGAGGAGCCGTAGCTGAGTTGAATTCCCCTAAGTTAACTGAGAAGCTCCGATCAGTGAGGTAGGACTGAAACCATAGAAGGGCAGTACCTGTGATACCCACCCACTGTTCCAGGCGAGACAGGAGGATCCTATGATCTACGGTATCAAAGGCTGCTGACAGGTCAAGCAGCACCAGAACAGCAGAGTTACATGAATCAACAGTTGACAAAAGATCGTTAAAAACCCTCAAAAGTGCTGTTTCAGTGCTGTGATGTGGTTTAAAGCCAGACTGGAACTTTTCATACATGTCATGGGCCACTAGGAATGATTGCAGCTGAGTAAAGACCACTTTCTCCAAAACCTTGGACAAAAATGGTAATTTGGAGATTGGTCTGTAGTTTGACAGGAGAGAGGGGTCCAGGTTTTTCTTTTTTATAAGGGGCTGCACTACAGCATGTTTGAGAGCAGCTGGAACACACCCTGAGCTAAGGCAGGTATTTATGACAGCAAGAACAGTGGACCCCACAGTACCAAAAACATCTTTGAAGAGGCAAGAGGGAATGCTGTCAGAGGGACAGTTAGTCGGCCATGACCTCAGCACATATCAATGTTTGGTCATGGACTTTCCACATTGAGATATGACGTACAAGGGGTGTGTTGGTTGTTGACCTTCTGGGATGCCGTGTCAGCTTACTTTAGTTCTACTTCCACTTTCTTTGTCTAATTTTGAGTACTTAATGTGAATACTGGTACATTGAGAGCAAAGTGAATTAGGTAGAAGATATTTTTTTTGATCAAATTTTTATTTAGTTTCTTTGCAAAGTATTAATAATAAATCATATATCATCCATAAGTGCCCATATATTTTACAAATTTTGTGGTTATTGAAACTCAAGAGGGAAAAATGCCTATTGTCTAACCCTTCCCTCCCCTCCTGCTCCCGGCTAGTTTAGGATGACCTGTGATGTCTCAGTCATATAATATAAAGAGTGGCAAGAGACGGAAAAAAATACATACATACAACATATACAGGGATAATTAAGACTGCTTTTACACAAATACTGTATGTATGTATATGTATACACATGCCTACACATATCCATATGATATAAGGCACAAACATACATCAATACAGATATCACCCCACAAACACACACATGTAAAAAAAAACAAAAAAAAAAAAAAACACAAATTCAGCACATCGAGCCAAAGAATAATGATCTTTTTCATATTTTTTTTTTTTCCTGACCTTTTCCATTGCCTTAGCAAGAGCTTTCATTTAATTTACCATGGAGGTCTTTTTTAAACTACTCTAAATTTTTTAAGTCCTTTAGCAGCAGCTTCATTGCGCAAACAAGCCTCCTAAAAAGTAGCCTACAGTTTCTGAAAGAAACCATAAAGAAATCCAAAATGTTCCCAATACAGAAGCAGTTCCAAAACATCAGAGGAGGCTGATCAGGTTCACCTTGCACACCTACTCTTAACTGGATCTTCATTAATCCCCATTTAGCCTATAATCAGCTCTAATCCAGCAGTGAGGAAGTGGTGCTGTACAACAAACCAAGGGCTGCTTCCTGTCAAGTGAGATACATGGATTGTGTGTGTGTGTGTGTGTGTGTGTGTGTGTATGTGTGTGTGTGTGTGTGTGTGTGTGTGTGTCTGTGTGTGTGTGCTGAGTGACCATCAGCACCATCATTAGTTCTCAGTTAGAGAGACAGAAAGATGATCCGCTCTCAGCAGCTGTAAACAGTCCAGTGCTCTGCTCATTATGACATTTCAACAAGGAACTGTTTATAGAAATAGAAGTGAGTCAAAAGCATAGACTGTACATCCCTCTGCTCTCCCTCTAGTACCCTCAGGAGTACCCTCAGGGGTTGGAATTGGGGGGGTTAGATCACCACGTGATTCCCGAGCGCGGCACCGCTGCTGCTCACCGCTCCCTCAGGGGATGGGTCAAATGCGGAGAACAAATTTCACACACTCAGGTGTGTGACAATCAGTGGAACTTTACCTTTACCTTTCTAGTGACATGACAGTCATAGACATCTATAGATTATCTCAAGTCCCTCCCTCCTGTTTTGCTGTTATATCTCCCTGACCTGTCTTAATGGACAGCCAGGTAACAAAGCCACAGTATTGTTTATAACTGTTGTGAGATTAAACCACTATTAATCACTATCACACTATCACATACAGCCAGTTAAATTTAGGCAATAACCTATCATTAAGCTTAACAACATGTAAGCGAGTCTGGCATAAAATAACACCATCTCCCTCAAACTCTCAGGCTGATTGCAGTTCACCAACTTCCTGGTGTGAGCAGAGACAGATTTGGAATTGCTGGCCCACTTCCATGTGTCTTTAAAAACCAAAATTCAACTTGAAAATAATGTTTCAAGCCATGGCTCTGATAATTCATTTAAATATATCTGAAATGCAGTTTGGTGTTGCACATGCCTTGTGCCAAGAGTGCAGGGATTCTTTAAAAATATTTAAAACTTATTTAAAGAATAATTTAAAGTATTAATTTAATTTAATCACAGCCGTTTTTCACATATACACAGACTTTATTGTTTACAAATTCTTGGGCAGTTGATTGAATTTAATTTAATTTCTGAACCAACAGACAATAAAACATTTAGCTGGATCACAGGTTAAATTAAAGGATTCTGATGGGAAAGTAACAACAAGAGAAAATATAAAATAAGCCCTGCATTTAAGGCCTGAAGAAAAGAACCATGTTTGCAGAAAGCTGAATTTGATGTAAATGAACCAAACTACACCCCAAAAGACTCTTTTCTCTGCAGCACTCTGTTAACTTCATTCTGACTAATTACTTTGAGGTAGACATCATCCTCAGTGTGTTGGTGCGTCAGAGTAGCTTCTTCTCTGTACATCCCGGTAAATTTAAACCTCACGGCAGAACACGGCCCGTCATTTATATACAGTAAAACACGTGTGTTGACTCAGCAGACAACATGATATAAGACAAGTTGATCTACATGAGAATAAATATTTGAAAGCAGTACAAAATGCCCGAGAGGGTTACTGTATATATATATTCAATTATAAATTTTATTTGGATTTGTCACATGCCACCTGAATTTTGTTTTCCTTTACGTAAGTAAATACATTTCCACCATAAATGGAAGCAAAACCATTCACCAGAATGCAGGAAATGAAGTGTTTAAAGATCAAAATGACACCCTTGTCTGCATCACTGTATGGGAATTAAATTAAATATGTAAGTAAGCAAAATGTGTTACTATATAGAACTTATTTTTTCAGTTGATAATTATGAGAGAGTTGTCCCCCTTTTTTTTGCTTGAGCACCTGCCCCCAATAATGTCTGTAACAGATCAAAGATCAACCAGATCTCATTTAGTCCCAGTCCTTCCCCTATGAAAACTTTTTCAATATGTTGGAGTCAGAGCTGTCTGGACTGAGTGAGGCCACAGAGATACTGATAAATTCTGGGTGAAGTCTTCACACCATGGAAAGCAAGCAACTTCCCCTTGGCCCCAGGTCTTCATGTGTGCCAAAGGCCCCAGGTTGTTGTTGTTTTTTTTGTTTTTTTCGGTTGGTTTTGATTAATTAATTGCAAATTTGTTCAGAAATATGCATGCACATGCATTTTTATATGTGTTATTTACCATGTCAAATTAGCATGATACATATTTCTAAATTAATTCCTAGGGCCCCTGTGGTGGGTTCATTCAGGCTTGCAATAGGATGCTGGGTGGCCCACTGACCAATTTTCTAATTCACAACGACAACAAATGGGGATCACATTGTGGATTTTTTGTACGATGATAAAGAAGTTTCAAAAGAGCATTTTTACCCTCTCTCCAAGTGAGGATGTTGGTAGACTGTTGGCAGCTGTAGAAGTGCTTAAAACTTTTCTCTTAAGTAAAACTATTACCAGCACACAGCAAAAGGTTAAGTCAAATTCCTGCAATTAGGAGAGGTTTAGTTAGCACAATGTATTTAAATGTACTTAAAATCTGTTCAAGGTGGAGCTTTTAATTTTTTTATAAAGCTGGGCAATTTATTAATAATAATGCACCACATGTAATTGTTATATTTTGTGAGAAAAAATCTGAATCAGCAACATAACCAGTACCATGGAGCTAAATGTAGTGCTACAGTGTCTTCCTTTTAGTTGTGGGGATATGTAGGATATGTTTTGAAGGTGCAGAAAGTTTTGAATATAAGCAGAGCTTGAAAATGATTCAGATTAAATTGAAAATGGTGCCATTTGCTATGGGCTGTATTCGCTCAAAAATGCAAATCCATCTCTGTAAGGATTTCCTTTTCTTCTTTTTTGTGAAATATTCAGTAGCAATGGTGGGGCAGCAGTGGCTCAGTCCATAGGGACTTGGGTTGGGAACCGGAGGGTCGCCCGTTCGAGTCCTCGTCCGAACTGGTGGCTAGAGAGGTGCCAGTTCACCTCCTGGGCACTGCCGAGGTGCCCCTGAGCAAGGCACCGAACCCCCCAACCGCTCGGGGCGCCTCACCAAGGCAGCCCCCTCACTCTGACATCTCTCCACTTTGGCGCACGTATAGGTCCTGTTTGTGCATGTGTGTGTCTTTCAGACCTGTGTGTAATGGACAAGCAAGAGTGAAAACATTGAATTTCCCCTCAGGGGGATTAATAAAGTATATAAACTAAACTAAAACTAATTAAATGTTTATTCTACATAAACTATAAAAAGTATGAATAAACATTTAAATTCTGTTCAATTAAATGAATAATTTATTATTTTCTTTGATATTTTTGTTGTATACAGGTGTGGAATGATGACTGACGAGGAATGTGGTCCTGTTTACTGAGCTTCTGTCCCAAAGAGTTCATTTACATTTTAGTTTATATTTAATGTATTCTCAGCTAGTCCAGAATGTATCTTTCAAAAGGGGATAAAGATGGGTATCTTTTAATCGACTTTATTTTTGTATAAGACAATTCAAATGGCACCTGCTCTTTATGAGGCCAATACCATTTTCATTTTCAGTGTTTTATGTACCAGTGGAAGCGTTCTGCACTGTAACTTGAGACAAATTAAAGGAGTACCAATATACAGTGTCTTAGTAGGGTGTTTGGCCACAACATGCAGCCAGAAGAGCTTCAGTGCAGCCTGGCATTGATTCTACTGGTCAGTGATCTCCACTGGAGGGATGAACATCATTCTTTAAAAGATATGATGCTTTGATGATTGTGGTGGAGAGTGCTGTCTAACAGGTCAGTCCAAAAATCAGAATCAACTGAGCCTGCACACAGCATCATTGGATGTTAATTACATAATTGAAACACCAAGCAGCACACCTGGAAGGAACCATCTGCATTTGTTATGTTTCACCATTCATTTATTCAGGTATTTGCTTTAAATGTCCAGTGTGTAGGATTTGGGGGGGATATATTGGTAGAAATGGAACATAATAAAATAACTGTTTAATGTATGATCACCTGAAAAGGACTGTTGTGCTTTTGTTACTTTAAAATAAGCTGTTTATATCTACATAGGGAGCGGGTCCTCGTTAGGAAATCACCATGTTGCACCGCCATGTTTCTACAGCCAAACACTGGTGTCAGATAGGGCTATTCATGCTTTTGTGTTTTTTACATTTCTTCGCATAGAAGCCCATCTGCTAAAAGCAGCGTTGAAAAGACACTGATTTGTAACATGAAACTGCTTTATTCAGTGTTTTTACTGGTTTAAAACACCAGGTGCCTCATTTATGAAACTCTATCCACGCTCAATGTTTGCATACATACAAATGAGAAAATGTTTGTAACCTGCCAGTTCGCAATTTCCTTTTATAAATCCCATATCAGCTTGGAATTGTCTGCATGTGGACCAACCTCATATCCCGCCATCTACACACCCACATTCAACCATAAATGTCAATGAAAAGCACCTTATTAATACTGATGCAAAGACATGAGCTAAATGGTTCAGTGATTCTTTACGGTAAATCAGGGAGAGGAAAACCAAGAAAAAGAATATTCCTGATGCAGAAATCAAGGAAGTCAGTGCGCTCTGTGCGCCTGGCAGCACACTCGTGTTCCCTGCAGCCATTTTACACACAATTTTCTGAAAACTAAAGTGGTACTTGGTGATATTTGCACAGTATTAGAAGAGATTATTGAAAACTGTTGACGCAGTTTACAGATATTATTTACTGCTGTTTGATGTTATCTTGGGTTTCTACAACCAGTGATGTTAATTTCATCAGTTAGCCTGTAACGTGGTTGAGGTGAAAATGACTCCGTATATTCACACTTATCGGGTAAAGGAAAGCCAGAAAACTTTCCTGAATCCTGTCACCTGCCACAGCCTGATATTTTTCATCTGTGCACGGTGCTCTCCACAGCTGACCATGAGTGTCAGCAGCATACAGTCTGGCCCCAACCCTTTACTCTGCACTCTGTGGTGGGGAATGTGATGGTGAGACAGTGCTAATGAAATACTCAGTGGGATTTGATTTCAGATTTAAGGTGACGGATCTTTTGCAGTCAAAAGGTGCTTATAGAAAAGTTCTGGCTCACTGGCACAAACACAAATAACACTGCTGCATTTGATTGTTTATGTAGTGGATCTATAAGAAATGTGTGATGTGAATGACAACTTTCTGTCTCAGAGTTTCCTACATTTACCCACATTTCCTCATCAAGTTTTCTTTATAAATCCCAATTTATGCGTAGAAAGTGGCGTATGCACATTTCAAGCCCTTATTTGTGCATGCGTAATGGTTATAAATGAGGCTCCCGGTCCATTTGTTTTGCAGAGGAAAAAACCTTTGCGGAGGAATGATGAACACTAAAGGAATTCTGACTGGGAGAAGTTTCAGCTGGTTGCAGTCTACAGTCCTCACCACTGGCTGCCAATAAATCCCCCTAAACACTCAACCTTTAATTTGCATCCATCTGTACAGATGAATATCAAATATCTGCTCAAATATAGTGTCAGTATACTGTATACACACAGTTTGACTGCACAACAGCTATAAGTTAACTGAAATGCTGAGCAGAATTAGCTACTGTCACAAGCTAGCTGCGAAAAGCTACCACTGTAAAGCCTAGTTCATATTATGCAATTTTTACCCTGATTTTGTGTCACGGAGATTATCGTAATCTTTTGAGTGTTCATACCTGCCGACATGTGTTTCTGTCAGCGGGAGTTTTGTCAACTGCGTTACGACCAGTGTGCACACCACAAGATTTCTCCACCAAGCCCTCGCTGACAGAGCCCCAGATAATGCGGTGACCTCACCAAACTTGGAGACGACACATCGTAAAGGCATGGATATTCTTCCCAGTGTTGAATCAGATCTGCCTCCAGGGCCTGGGTCCAAACACAATGCGCTCCCCATGACTCTGTGGACGCCACCATTGTTGTTGTTGCTTGCCGGCTTGTCAGTGTTGCCAGATCTTGGGAGAGAAACCAGGGCTATGGAAACAAGCCCAAAAGAAGCGACTATCATGCGTTTAAATAACTTATTAGACGGATATATATAGAGAAAGGTGACGTTTAGAGAGCAAGCCCAAATAAGCAACTCCACTTCAGAAACAAGCCCAAAGTCGCAGCTAATAAGCAGACCTGGCAAGTGGCAACCCTGCAGCTTGTCCTCCTCACATTTCTTCCGTCCTCCTGCGTGCTGACATGGGACATATCCCGCCTCTCATTGGCTGATGCTCTTTGTCAGTCGTGTCACACTTCTCCAGTTTTCTAGCATGCCAGATATCCAGTTTCAGTCTCAGACAAGGGGGCGACTTGCTCGTAGGCTTGTTCAAACATGAGGACTCTTCAATTACATTGGTAACGACAGAGCTGAGTGCATGGTTTGCAAGGCAAAGGTTTCATATCGAGCAGGCTCGACAAACAACCTGCATCGCCATTCAAAAACACAGCACCCAGGCGAACAAGTTTCCCGGTCAACAGGTAATGTTACCAATGAAGATAACGTTAGAGATACGAGATGCCAAGATGAAGATGTGACAGAACCAGGTACAAGTCAGGCCCCTGTTAATCAAACTTAGGCAGCCGATCCTCACTCTCAACCCAGAACAAGGGGGATGTCTACTTTGGCTAGTCACTGGGGAGTAGAGCCAAACACCAGGAGCACAGCTAACATTACGGGTGGTGCATCCACTGGTGAACCCCCACTGCCGCCAAACAGACAGACACTGATACATGACTACCACAGGAAGTGGACGTAGAGATAAATTAACCCCACTAGAAGTGGCGCAGATAGATGATACACTGGTCAAGATGATCGCAAAAGACTTTCAGCCATTCAAAATGGTAGAAGATGAAGGGTTCATTGAATACAGCCAAGCTCTGTGCCCTGCCTACGTGCCCCCATGTAGAAGAACAGTTTCCAAACAGTGTAAAACCCTTTATGGGAGAGAGAGTGCTAATCTTAAAGAGAGGGTGGCCAAAGTCTCTGCTGTGTGTAACAACTGACTGCTGGACATCTAGAACCACCAAGTTCTATATGGCAGTGAGCTATCACTTTATAGAAAATTTTCAAATGTCCTTATGCCTCTTGGACTGTTTTGAAATGAATGAGAGGCACACAGCTGAAAATTTGGCCCAAATGCTGCATCGTGTAGCACAAGAATGGAAACTGGAGAGTGAAGTTGTGGCCTGCATAACAGACAATGCTCCTAACACTGTCAAAGCTGTTAAAATCCTAAAGTGGACCCACCTTCCATGCCTGGCTCATACTATCAATCTCATAGTTAAAGATGCCCTGAAAGGTCTCAAACCTATCACAGACAAGGTGAAAGAGGCGGTGGCATACTTCCATAACAGTACAGTGGCTGCTGAAAAACTCAGCGCCACACAGATCCAGATGGGGATGGACGAGAGTCGACCCAAACAAGAATGTCTCACAAGATGGAACTCGACTTATGAGATGTTGAAGAGTGTTCTGCAATCCAAGGAGGCAATTGTCTCCACCCTGGCCATCCTCAGTGCACCAGTCAGCCCGCTCACTCAGGAAGACTGGAACATTCTACAGGAGGTCTGCATGGTCCTGGAGCCCTTCAAGGATGTCACTGTTGAGATCAGTGCTGAAAGGTATTTTATGCCATTTCAGAGTTGATCAGCATTCGCTTCTAATTTCTACAACACCTAAAATATTCAAACACAATGTTGATGCATTCTCTTCATTTCAACTTATGCATTAGTGCAACCTTGTGGTCAATACTCACCAGTAACATTAGTAATTTCTTTTCTCCGCCAAACTGACCTTTGATATTTATCTGAGACAATAGAACACATCAACATATAATATTTGAGACCACTTGTGATTGTATTTTATGAATTTATAAAGATAGCAGTGTATTCTACGGATATATAGACAATAGTGTATAATTGTTGGTTATAGTTTGTAATATCAACAATATCTACATTGTCCCTGTTTTTTTCTCACTGGGTATGTGACTTCCTCAAAAGTTCTGCTGCTGGCCAAGGGACTACGACGGAGTATTATACGACGGAGTATTAGGGCCACATTGAGAAAAAAAAAATCGGAGATTTCGAGAATAAAGTCGAAATATTACGAGAAAAAACTCTTAATATTTTGAGAATAAAGTCATAACTGAGAAAAAGTCATAATATTACGAGAATAAAGTCGAAATATTATGAGATTAAAGTCGTAATATTTCGAGAATAAAGTCATAGCTGAGAAAAAGTCATAATATTACGAGAATAAAGTCGTAATTTAATGAGATGAAAGTCATAATATTACGAGAATAAAGTC
>NC_065522.1:2553295-2554194 GCF_006386435.1 Epinephelus moara | reverse complement strand
TGCCTGACATCGATTGATTTAGTTTCAGCACCGCGGTAGTGGCCAGCTCCTGTTAAGAGTTTCTTAAAAAGTGATCTCAAGTAAAATCTTAAATGGATGCAGACAGTGAAAAGAAAGCAATAGCCTAATTTAAAAAGTTGCCTCTATTGAAAATGCATTTAATCTCTGATTCAATTTGAAAGCTAGGCTATTTCTCAAGACAAGTTCTGTAATTACCTTGTCCGCTTTCATTCTGTTTATATCTTAACAGGAGTTGGCCACTACCGCGGTGCTGAAACTCTAAATCAATCGATGTCAGGCACATCGATCACCCACGACTTCATCACTGTCCCCATCACTGTGCCGGACCTAATTAAGTAGGCTACTTAAAACGGCATGAAAGACAATCTGATATTCTGTTTGTTGTTGGTTATTTCCTTAAAAACTACGACTTTATTCTCGAATATTACGACTTTAATCTCATAATATTTCGAATTTATTCTCGTAATATTATGACTTTTTCTCAGTTATGACTTTATTCTCGAAATATTACGAGTTTTTTCTCGTAATATTTCGACTTTATTCTAGAAATCTCCGAATTTTTTTTCCTTCAATGTGGCCCTAATACTCCGTCGTAGTATTAGGGCCACATTAAAGAAAAAAAAATTCAGAGATTACAAGAATAAAGTCGTAATATTTCGAGAAAAAACTTGTAATATTTCGAGAATAAAGTCACAACTGAGGAAAAAGTCATAATATTTCGAGATTAAAGTCGTAATATTACGAGAATAAAGTCGTAATTTAACGAGATTAAAGTCATAATATTACGAGAATAAAGTCGTAATTTAACGAGATTAAAGTCATAATATTACGAGAATAAAGTCGCAGTTTTTAAGGAAATAACCAACAACAAACAGAAT
>NC_065522.1:2528185-2549576 GCF_006386435.1 Epinephelus moara | reverse complement strand
TGCAGCGCGTTTTCTAAATGCTGCGCACGTGTTGTCAAATTGATGAAAATGTTTTCTCAATTTGCTTGTGTTTTGTCTTTTTGCATGTGTTTTCTTAAGTTGCAGTGCTGTGACCTTTCAGGGCCACCGTATGCCAGAGCTTCTAATGAGGCATTCCAGAGAGTATCAGCTGCAGCAGCAAGAGTCCTACTCAGCGGCAATGACCCTAGCCAGCAACCAGCCGAACAGGAAGATGGCTATTTGTTAAGCTTTACGCCACACGTGACATGTTTGCGGAACTTGACCGGCACTTGACTGAGAGGCACACCAATGGAGTTGTATACAACAATTTTGTAGCATTCGCTACTGTCACTGGCTGGGCGTGACGCCAGCCAGCTAGTTTGCATATTACCCAGCATGCAGTTCGGACACGCTGGATCTGAATGAAGTCTGAATTTAGACTATAAACTTGTTATTGAGAGCCCTTTTGGCCATGTTTTGGGATAGGGGGAGGTTGTTGGTTATTCTGGTACGAATGGGACATGTTTTGGACTGTTTTGTGAATGTTTGTGTGTGCGTGACCATGACACCTTATTCACGTCGTGTTGATGACTCCCCTCAGTTAAAATGGAGAAAGTTAATCCACTATCCGCAAGCACTTTCTTGTATTGATAGGCTAAATGTTTGTAAAAGTCCTGGCTATGGCTACACAAAACTTAATATCTGCGGAGTCTATCCTGGGCCCATGTCACAACATTCAGGTCACATGCTGCAATAAACCTGCAATGTGAGTTGTCGTTGAACCACTAAACCCTCTACACACACACACACACACACACACACACACACACACACAGAGGAAAAAAACAACAACAAAAAAAACCGCTGATGGGGCACAGAGCCATTTCTGAAAACCAACCCGAGCACAGAGCGCTCACTCTGACGCTGAAATCCAACAGAGAATAGCTTGCTCTTAGCTTTTTAACCCTTTTTAAAGGGACACTGTGTAACATTTTCAGTTGTTTATTGGTAAAAATCGATGTCTGTGTAGCAAGTACATGTAGTAATGCTCAATAAGAAGAGTATGAGTTTATTAATTTTATAAGGTGGTAATTGGACTAGATCAGAAAATGCTAAGGTTCGGCTCTGGGAGGTGCCTGTGGCAGTATAAAGACAACACAGACAAATATTTATGGTTTAGTGGCCAGTGCCTTATTATTAACAGTGGAAAAAAAAAGTGAATTCAAACAGTAGCCCCAAAATATTTACAATCTGCAGATATGACTTTGTTCAAGCTTGATTTGAAATTATTAGAGAAGTTTGAAGAGGGAAAATTGCACTTTGTTTTAACCATTCGTTCTGACCACAAATAAACAGTTCAGTTTACAGTTTCACAATAGCAACAGCAANAGAATGTAGGAAATAAATATTTGTTACATTTATCCACCATAAGCGCATTTTCTATGTGGGTTACATCTGCATTCATAAATATGTCATCATTGGTGTATTATCACCTCCACCAATAATCTGACGTAAAAAGGAGAATTTCAGATTTGTTTGTACATTGTGCGGGTAAGTTTTCTGGGGGATTCCATAACATTTCGCCATCTTGAGAATACATCCGCCAGCAAGGGACATACAGCCCCGCCTTCGGCGTTTTCGTTGAGAGCCAGGCCAGTGCTGCCTGACTGAGAAGCTGAAGGAGAGGAGCAAGAGGCGCTTCGCCACTACCCCAGCACTACTGCAGCTTAACAAAGTCCCACTCTTTGAGCATAATGCAGGATCATGCATATGCAGCGTCACGGGAGACAGAATCCTCGTCGCCAAGAAAGCGCAAAAGGGAATCAAAAGGGCAACGTGACCGGCGAATTAAAAAAACAAGGGTCAACATCGGGGTAGCCAGGTGGAAAGAGCTGCTGAAGGAGAAAGGTCATGCAATCACAGCCAACAGCGCTAACAGCTAACAGCTAACAGCTCTTAGCGAAGCAGTGATGCAAGGAGAGGGATGAGGTGTGTGAGGTTGAGCCACTTGTCAGTTGTCAGATGACAAGATGTGATTGGTTTGTTTTGATTTAAACCCGTCCCAACAGTCCTACGTTGTAAACACAGCCAGCATGGTGAGGAGGGGGTTTGTCAACTCGCGTTGCGTGTGTCTGTGTAGGAGCCTGAATGAATACTCCATGAAGTATCGGATGACATGGTTTCATTAATGTTATCATAGCTTTTTGGTACACAGTGGCTACCGTTGTTGCAATACGTGTTTGAAACAGTGAGGCGCTAGAGTGCGCTATCCGTTTGAATGCAATATATGATTTCAACGTTAGATGGGAGAAATTCCTACACACTGTGGCTTTAACTAACTTATTTAACATATTCAACCACTTACTTATTTAAATTATTCACTTAACTTTTAAAGACAGCACACACACACATATGTTTATATATATATATATATATATATACATATATATATGCATATATATGCATATACATATATATATATATATATATATATATATATACATATATACATAGACACACACACACACACACATATATATATATATATATATTTAAGCAATAGCACACGAGAGGGAGTGATGTTGTACTGTATATCGTCACGGCTGTGATTCGGTCGTAGGCACGAGGCCGCAGGCCGAGTGCCGAAGACAGTTACAGCTGTGACGATACAAGTCCCAGTGATGTTATACTCTATATCAGCACTCACGGAATGCCTCTCGTCCAATCAAATTACTCGGTCTGAACTAACTGTTGTATAACTATATATATATATATATATATATACACACACACACATACACACTCACTGGCCACTTTATTAGCTACACCTTGCGATTACTGGGTTAGACCCCTTTTTTCCTTCAGAACTGCCTTAATACTTTGTGGCATAGATTCAACAAGGTGCTGGGAACATTCCTCAGAGATGTTGATCCATATTAACATGATAGCATCACGCAGTTGCTGCAGATTGTTGGCTGCTCATCCATGATGCAAACCTCCCATTCCACCACATCCCAAAGGTGCTCTATTGGATTGAGATTTGGTGACTATGGAGGCCATTGGAGTACAGTGAACTCATTGTCATGTTCGATATACCAGTTTGAGATGATCTGAGCTTTGTGACATGGTACGTTATCCTGCTGGAAGTAGCCATCAGAAGATGGGTACACTGTGGTCATGAAGGGATGGAACAGCAAGAATACTGAGGGAGGCTGTGGTGTTTAAACAATACTCATTTGGTACTAAGGGGCACAAAGTGTGCCAAGAAAATATCCCCCACACCATTACACCACCACCACCACCAGCCTGAACCGCTGATATAAGACAGGATGGAATCATGGTTTTATGTTGTTTATGCCAAATCCTGGCCCTACCATCTGAATGTTGCAGCAGAAATCGAGACTCATTAGACCAAGCAACGTTTTTCCAGTCTTCTATTGTCCAGTTTTGGTGAACCCGTGTGATTTGTAGCCTTGGTTTCCTGTTCTAAGCTGACAGGAGTGGCACCCGGTGTGCTTCTGCTGCTGTAGCCCATCTGCTTCAAGGTTCGACGTGTTTTTCGTTCAGAGATGGTTTTGTGCATACCTCGGTTTTAACGAGTGGTTATTTGAGCCTGCCTCACTGCCTTTCTATCATCTTGAACCAGTCTGGCTATTCTCTGACCTCTGGCATCAACAAGGTATTTTGACTCGGAGAAGTGCCACTCACTGGATATTTACTCTTTTTCGAACCATCCTCTGTAAGATGGTTGTGCGTGAAAATCCTCACACATATAGGCTATAAACGTGTGTGTGTGTGTGTGTGTGTGTGTGTATCATCAGAGTTATGAGATATTATATTAACTCTGATTAATTGTAAATGAATTAAAGTATTGCTATGAAGAGTAGCAGTCCTCTAATATGTCAATCAGCTGGCTTGCTTTATGGTACAAGAGGGTGCCACTAGAGGGAGGTGTTCGCCCAGATCTGGTGAAACTGAAGCTCTGTGGCTAAGGCCAGGGCAGACAATGAAAGGAGAGGAAAGCTGGTGGAAGAAAATAAAAGCACCACATGTCTCCCTTGTTGAGTAAAGACACAGACACCAGGGAAGTGCACAGAGTCATCTGAATCTACAGATACTGAAAACTACACAGGATGGTTGGTTCAATCCTCCAGACAAGAATTGTAGGATTCTTTGGAATGATCTATTGTCTTATTTGTTTATTTATTTAATGACATTATTGACCTACTATGACTTAGTCTTAAAGGATCATACATTCTTGACCTTGTTGTTGGAAATAGCAGTTCGACAACTAAGTAAAAAAAGCACAGGCACTCTTACCAAGGCTTTATTTATAAGCTGTGATGTAAAGTGTACATGGTACTACTTAATATATATAAATAATGTAGATAAAACACAAATTTACTAAATAAAAATTTTAGAACAAATATATAGAAAAAAAACTTCACCTCAAGTAATTTTTTAATTTTTCTATTTATTTTTATTCGCACACACATAAAACTGCATAAAATCCAAAAGAAAAAAATGAGAAATGTGTCAGGAGAGGTCAAAAAGACACAGGCTTATATAAACGGACCTTCCTTCAACTTAAGATAGAAAACAGACAATGACAAAAAAAGGGAGAAAAGTAGACAAAAGAACTAAACTAACATTGTAAAAAAAAAATGCAACAAAAGAAAAGTGACAACAGGAAGCACACTAAGCAGTCAGTGAAAAATAATCAAATAAAAATCAAGAAATACATAGAACACAGTGCAGAGAAAAAAATAGAAAAAAGGGGAAAAATAGATTTATATTCAAATCAAGAAATAAATAGACATCATGAATTCAATGTAATGATAATTTACTTTTAAAATGTTCTTAGAATAAAGAGCTCTTGACAACAGGTGTTTCAAATCTGTACACCATGATATCCAAGGAAGTACTGTCCGTATTTTGTTTTGTAAAAAGGAAAGTGGAGCTGATTAACCTGTCTAGGAATGAATGAATTTTGGAATTAAATTTAAATAAACTGCTAAATGATGATGGTAGAGAAGGAGGTAAGAACATGAACATGTAAATACATATAAACACAACACACAAATCTGATAAATATTCATATCATACACTGAGAGAGGGTTTAGTTTCCTGCTATTAATCATCAGTGGACTCCCTAAATGCCCACAAAGCAGAAACTTGTTTTCCCTTCTCCACCGGAAACAGCTTTAAATATTCATAGTACACTGACAGACTTTTTTTTAACGTTTTCTTTCAGAAAATTAAGTTTAATGTGATTAATGCTGATATCAGGATCATCGTCACCTTTAAGGAATAGTTTGGATTTTTTGAAGGCGGGTTGTATGAGGTAGGCTACTTATCAGGGGCAATTGCTCTGAGACAACAAGGGAGGCTGAACTTCCCCTAAAATTTCATAGAAGAAATGGTCAAATATGCACTATTGAATTTACATTAAAATAAGAATTTACATTGCATTAAATGTGTGCTAGGATGTGTTTCACATCATGACTATGATGTTCAAACGTCAGCTGTTTGTCACCAGTTTTCAAACGCGACCTCCCTGTCATACATTCTCGTGTCAGAACGGTGGACGCGGAGCCTCGCTACAATATGATAAATTTTATGATGTAAACTTAAAATGAACTGCCCCTTATTAAAATACCAGCAGCCGCCACTGGCATTTATCCATTGTGTTCTGGTCAGTTAGTTCATGTTATTGTGTGACGTCCGTGAATATGAACTAACCCTTTGAAATGCCAAAGTCACACAATAACATAACTTAAAAAATAACTGTTAATCACTGTTTTTCTCAATGGAGTCTGGCTTTGAAAAGAGCCATACAAACATCTTCATTTTCCTGTTGGAAAGGGTTGTCTGACAGCAAGGTAAAGTGGTGAAAATATCCTAGACATAGCATACACTTAAACTAACATTGATTTTCTTAGGGTAGGTTTTTAGGTGGCTAATACAATTTGTTGCTAACCCCAGCCACAGCAGTAGATTGTTTAGCTTCCGTGTTCAGCCTGCTTCTCCAAACTTGGGGCACACAGACTGATATCGACTGTGTGTAATCGACTGCCTTTGGATAAGTACCCCATTAAAACCCACTTCAAAAAATATGAACTACCTCTCTTAAGCATGGCACCCACCCTCCAGTTCCCTCCTTAGCTGTGGCATTGTTGCAGTTGATTAGCACTGTTTATGGAGTTAGCACCATTAGCTAAACCATGCACAGACAACACACATTAAAGACTAAATTAAGACAAGATAACTTAGTAAGATTGAGATTTTTTTGTCATGTGTAAAAACACAAATTAAGATTACAATGTATAATTTCTTGAAAATGTTACAGTCTGTAGGTAATATAGCCTAAACTCTACCATCCTGATTTACATTTTTTCAAACTGTAAACATCCCATCCATGTTTTTATAAGAAATAACCCATTTGTAACACATATTTACTGCATGATATCCATCCAACACACTTACCCTTCTTCACAAGAGATCTCCTGTTACTCAGTGTCATTAAAACCACTGTGGAACCCAAATTTTTCAAGACAGAGATTGATAGTGTAACATACAGCGGTACATTTTCCTTACTTAGTGTTGGCGTGAGCTGTAGACAGCATGTGAAGTTGAGGCAATCCAACCTTCCCATCTGGTGGTGGGAGAGGCATGGAGAAAAGGTCAATGTGAAGACCTGGGAGGAGAGGGAGATTTTACTGCTGCAGTAAAACTCTTCTCACACACACTGTAGTTATTCAACACGCTGCTAGAGTTTGACACATATGGGGTTTTAAAGGCCAATAACCACAGCAATGTTGATGTTTTTTTTTAACATGATGTTCTGTTTTCACACCAATATTAGTTTTTAAATAACAATACTTTTGCACTAAAGCAGATCTATGTAGTTATATCCTGGGTCTTCAAGAAGGGGTCCATGAATCCCTGTGCAATCATGTGAGCTAGCTAATGCTAAATCAGTGTGCATTTACATACATGTAAGTCAATTAGCTGTATTATTATTCCAAGTGTACAGACATTCTTGTGAGCCACAGGGGATCATATGGGTGAGGCTAATGCACCTGGCCATGCTACATGACTAGGGCAAACGAGAGAAGACCCAAAAATGTTAAGAGAATTAGCTCCTTGAATCCTTGTGCAATCGTGTGAGCTAGCTAATGCTAAATCAGTGTGCATTTATGTACACGTAAGTCAATTAGCTGTATTAAATACTAGGCTGACCAAACGTCCTCTTTTGCCCAGACATGTCCACTTTTCACGTCCCGTCCGGGGCATCCGGGGGTTTTTTATAAACTGATGATAATGTCCGGNAGAGGGAGATTTTACTGCTGCAGTAAAACTCTTCTCACACACACTGTAGTTATTCAACACGCTGCTTATCATCAGTTTTTATAAACTGATGATAATGTCCGGTTTTCCGTGTGTGTTAGAGTGCGGCACGGGCCGCATATTTCTGTCCGAACCCGAACCGAGCCCGACATTATTTAATGACCAAAGCACTGAGTTTGTCACACAGTGGTTACAGGGTATTTAACAGGCCGGGCGTGCGCCGTGGGTGCCCAGCATAGAGGGAAACCTCCGTGTTTGAGACGGGAGCGAGAGGTGGGAGGTCCGACGCTTCCAGCGAGAGGGAGACATAAAAAAAAATAAGATAAAATAGGAAAAAACCTGTCTCCCTCTTGTATTTTATTTTCAGCGTTTAATCAAGGCGGAGCCGGGCGACTGGAGGTCCGAGACTTCCAGCGAGGAGAGAGGTAGAAACAAACAGCCAATGTGTGTCTGTGTGTGTTATGTTCAGGTGTTGTCACGTAAATAACAGTGACCAAGCAATAAACAGGACAGACAATAGGATTTTATTTATTTTTACACTACATTTTCACTGAAAGCTGACCAAATCCGACCCGAGCCCGAATACAATTTATAGCTACATTTTTGACCAAACCCGCCCGACCCGTCGGGTACCGTCGTGCTTGGATCGCCACACTCTAGTGTGTGTATGTGTCCCCTATTGGGGCCTATCTGAATTTCTGTCTTTGAGAGATATTATTCTGTGATATAACTGAATTTTCTATCCATACATATAAATTTTAAATATATTAAAATGATAAGGCATCTTTGAGTAAGCTGCGAGTATCATTTAAGTAGGCTATGTCGTGGCCAGCCGAATGTCCTCTTTTTTGGAAATCAAAAATTATGTTCACCCTACTATTATTATTCTAAGTGTGCAGACATTCTTGTGAGCTACAGGGGATCATGTGGTGCACCTGGCCATGCTACATGGCAGAAGACCCAAAAATGTTAAGAGAATTAGCTCTTTGAATCCTTGTGCAATCATGTGAGCTAGCTAATGCTAAATCAGTGTGCATTTACGTACATGTAAAAATAGCTGTATTATTATTCCAAGTGTACAGACATTCTTGTGAGCCACAGGGGATCATATGGGTGAGGCTAATGCACCTGGCCATGCTACATGGCTAGCACAAACAAGAGAAGACCCAAAAATATTAAGAGAATTAGTTCATGAGCCATGAATTTATATACAGTAAGGGGTCCCTGCTCCGTCTCTCATTGAGCTAAGGGTCCTCGGCCTGAAAAACGTTGAAGAACCCTGCTTTATACTTTATTTCTGCACATCTTTATCCTCATATGCTCTTAAAGCATATGAGGCCTCATTTATGATTGAAGGTAGAAGAAAAAGTTTTTTACAGATCTTGTTAATATTTTTGGGTCCAATAAACTACAAATATCCATTAATTTGAAATGATATTAAAGAGCAATTCTGGTTCATTTCAACTTGGCTCTTATTTTCATGTCAGTATTACGATACCATTGTACTCATCATACTGTTGTAAACAGGCCAACAGTTTATTTAGATTTTCTATTGAACGCTTATATTGCCATTGCAAAGCTGCTTTCCAAGATCTCAGCAATTAACTCAGTAGGTAACAATGTTAGCGTTGTTGTATTTAACTGGAATTATCCTGTGGTAAGGTGTTCATATTCATGTTGTAGCTAAATTTCCCATATTTTTCCTGAACAATACATTTCCAGATGAAAAAGCCAATATAACATTTTGTTGCTATCACTAGACAAATAAATATCACCATTTCTGGTCACACGTGCCCCCTTCAAAAATCCCCTCTCATCTTGTCAATTTAAATGATAAAAAGGTGACAGTTTTGAAGGTTTGTTGGGACCAGCTCAGTAGCGCTATGAATTCCAACCCTATTGAATTATTCCACCTCAAGATTTAGTTCTAATGCTAATGTCCAGTGCCAACGTAGGAACTGGGAACTAGTGTGGTCTATATGTGGCGAGTCGAAGGTTTGGGTCATGGAAGGGCATGCATTTCCCTCTTCAATTGTAGTTAAGTTGCTGGAGGAAATCCCAAATGATGTAGGCATGCCATTTGTAGTCGCTTGTCTACAGCTCCACTAAGTGCTAAATTTGAGCTGTTGTGTCTATTTTATTTACGTCTGGTGGTCAACCACTAGTCAACCACTCATTTAACAAACAGCATTAATAGGCCCTGACATTCCTATATTTCTCATACTTGTGTGGAGGCTGAATAAAAATGTTGCATTAGAATAATACACAACTGTGTAGCAGTAAATACTCTATAGAATCAATGAAGTTGCTACTATTTAAGGTTAAGCACACCGCTCAGTGCAGCAGCCCTGACTCTACACACACACACACACACACACACACACACAAACACGCCTTCCACATTCCTCCAGGAGGAAATCAATGGAAAGGTGATCCTGAGGCTGAAGTCATGACATCATTTAAGTGCAGTCCAGCACTGTCCAACCTTCCATTGCCTCTGATTTCCCTCACACACCCTGGCATGTGACAGGTGGAGAGGTTTAAAGTCTCGCAGCCGAAATATATCCAGTCTTTTTTCTCCATTACTGGCAGTGAGGAAGAAGGAGGAGATTTGGAGGTCTGGGGATGTGCCAGTACAGTGAACAGCTGAGTGTTCTGCTGTGACGCCATATGGGAGGAATCAGGAGGAGGCGATTCCCATTCCCTTATCCTCCCTGACCTCCCTGCTCTTACAATGAGGATCTGTGGAGGGCTGCCATGTCATTTCCCCTCCTTACTTTCAAAGTACTTTATTTTCATTTTTTTTTGTCTATTGTCTTCTGCTGTCATATTTTTAAATTTCTGATTTTATTTTCTCCTTAGTCTGATCTGAATTACTTTGTGGTTGAGACTTAAAGAAAAATTCTTGTCTCTTACAACTTGGCCATCATTTCTATCAGCTACAATACATTTACACTCATAAATGTAATTGCTGCAACAAGTTCTTTGCAGTGTGTTTTGCCCCAGGTTTTGCCTTTCAGGCTACATACAGGCAGCCCTACCCTTTCTGTGACGGTGGTTGGGCCTGTATGCAACCAAGAAGAACTTAATTAAAACATGGCACCCATCTTATTATTTTCGTTATAATAAGACTGTGCTCACACAAGTAACTGCTGAGATCTGTAAACATGAGCAGTCAGGTGCAGCTGTGGGTCACGAGGTAGAGTGGGTCATCCACTAACTGGAAGATCAGCAGTTCGATCCCTCCTGCAGTCCGCACGTCAAAGTATCCGTGGGCAAGATACTGAACCCCACTCCATTTACCATTACCAGTCAGACAGTCAGATGTTACGAGGATATAAACAAACCAACAGTTCAGCCAGATAATCTAAACCTCTTTATTTGGGGTAAACCAAAGTGAACGCACTTGAAAATGTCTTTTACCAAGACACAACTTTGAAAAGTACAACGGGTCAAAGTTCAACCAGGAAGTCAGTCTAGAAAATGTGAAGGGCAACATAAATGTGTTCTCATCCCAACTTGTCAAATACTGTTGGTTTGTCAGAGTACACACACACACACACACACACACACACACACACACACACACACACACACACACACACACACACACAGAGGTAGGAAGTCTGCATTCTTAAACATGCAAGCAGGGTTGGTCTTAAACGTCTGGGTTTAGGCAGCAAATCTGAGTGGTTAGGTTTAACGTAAGGATGTGGGTTAAGATTAGGGTAAGATTGTCACTCAGATGAGCATGGTTAAGTTTAGGCATAGAAGACTGTGACTGAGGAGAACTGTTACTGAACCTGCGGTAAAGATAGTTGGGATTAGGCATTAGTTATGGGTGTTTAGGGTTAGGATAAAGATACAGGGTGAGGCTAAGGTAAGGTTGTCACCCAGACAAGGATGGTTAGGTTTAGGCATAGAAGACCGTAGTTGGGGGGAAGGTGTAAGTGATCAAGTGGTAAAAATGGATGGGATTGGGCATTAGTTTGAGGTGGTTGGAGTTGGGATAAAAATAGAAAAAAATTAGTAGTGACGCAGGTTTGGGTCACATAAGCTACCTTCATGATGAAGACGGTTAGGTCTTGTTGCCAAATAGTCAGGCTGAAGTATTTAATTTTAGTGGTGAGGCTATAAGCTCAGGTTGGGACTGTGAGCTAGTTATGATCATTTTTAGAATCATTAAGGTCCTTGAATTGGGTAGTGCAATGACTGACAGTGAGTAGATCTAAGTAGATCTAAGTGAGCCTGCGTAGGTCCCCTAAGGGATTACGTAGGGCTTCCTGGGGTTAAATTTTTGATTGGAGATCTATCGTAGGTCTTATAAGTCAGTGAAATCTGGGAGAGGTAGAGTTA
Source organism: Epinephelus moara (assembly GCF_006386435.1). Lineage (NCBI taxonomy): Eukaryota > Metazoa > Chordata > Actinopteri > Perciformes > Serranidae > Epinephelus > Epinephelus moara. The sequence continues at coordinate 2,537,870 of NC_065522.1, read as the reverse complement.
TGGAGAGCTGTTAAGGTGAATTAACCCCAATCCAGTCGGACCAGGCTGTACCTATTACCTCATCACCATGATAATTTAGTGAATGTTTGTTGATCCTTTTTAATGAGGTGAATAGCTCTGGGGGTAATTTATTGGGATCTGGTTTCCACTGGGATTTAGGTAAGGGTTAGGGAAAGGGGTTAGGGACAGGCTCTACATTCATATCTGGAAGCGAACACCAGACACCCGGGTGAAAGTCTGGGGTTGTTGGACCCATCCACCACCCCTCCCACCTGCCCTTTAGGGACCTTCCTGCTCCTTATATTATGTCGTTACCAGCAGCATTTTGAATTGACGCTGTCCTACAGCATATCATACCACCGCGACAGGTACAATCCGGCCGGGCTATGAACTGACAATGCCTGTGTGCTTATCATATTGGCCCGATGGGTGCTGTCCGACCGTCTGGCGGCATATCATAACGTGGCGAAAGGTTCCATTCATCTGCTTTACAAAGTGAAGCCGCTTGCCAGCGTATCTTACCATTGCAAAATGTGGTTTTTGGCATCAGTGTCTAATGCTGAAGTCACTGACAAAACAGTGGTATTTGATGAAAATGGGCTGGTCAAACAAACTTTGGACTTTGACCAGGGAGCCTGCTGTTTGGTTCCCGATCAAAACCAAAAGTCAATGGAGATGTGTTGATAACAACGTAGTGTGCTAGTATGTGTAGCATGCTACAAAAGTGATGTATGCCACATGACATACGTCACGTAACGCTACATTACGTTAGTAAGAACCATACTTATAGAAAGCCAAACCATGATGTTTTTCCTCAACCTAACCACCTGCTTTTGTTGCCTAAACTTAAGGTAATAAATGTAGAAACTAGGTGTTTTACCTATGTTGCATGTTTATTTTGAAAAATAATGTATGCATTTAACAAGCAGAAACTGTACATTTCCTGTGAAAAGTGTATTTTGAAAAGATACAATGCACGTAACAAGGTAAATTGACACACCATTCCAGAACATCCAAAACTGAGGCAGGAGGGTACCTATCATATTTTGACTTTTAGTTCAAATGATAAAGCGGGGGTATTTGATGAGTTGGGATGAGAACACGTTGGTATGGAGTATTTTTTGTGTGTCTTTAAACATCTCTGGAGATGTTATTTTCTCTTTTTTCTGTAGCTTCATTTTTAAACCTTTTTGCATGCCTTGTTAAATTCTTAAAAAACTCAGATTTTAGATAACAACTGTATCAATAAACCTGGTTATAACCACAACTGAACTGCATGTCTGAGTGTACTGTATATTGTTCTTTTTCCTGCATATGTGTGCTTTGAGCTATGTGTGCGCTTCTCTGTGTTTCTTTAACTGTCTAGTGTGTTGAAGAAGCACTCCTGTTTAGGCATCAATCAGTCATACTCCAGTGACGTAACCCACGGTTTATACCATGCTGAAGATAAGGTGAAGGTCCAGCTGTGTTACGTCAACTCCAACTGGATCTGACATGCTGGCCTCCATGTCCCCCCCGGGCAGATACACTGAGGAGAGGGGGAGGGAGTACGGGTTTCATTTTTTACTTACACCTTGCCCTGCTGACCCGGCAAACAAGCTTCCTCCAGCTGATGCTATGGGGCTAAATTTAATCCTATATGAATGGTATGGTTTTTTGTCAACATTGATTTCAGTTTATTTCATCTTGGCTCTTATCTGTATAGCTCTGGCCATCATTCCTATGGTGACATCAATGAAAGGATGTCAGATGGAGTTAGAATCACAAGCAATCAGATGATTATACAGGTTGTGAACACACCCCAAGGTTAGCCAGATGTACTGGGAGGAGAAGATTTGGCCAAACAGTAAAACTATCTCCTAAACTATCTGTTGTAAACCTTCATCAAAGTTTTAAGAACCTATATGACTATACTATATGACCTATACTGCTGCCAGCCACCAGGGGGTTCAAAAATACACCTACTAACACCTGATAAACATGTTGGATCTCTTGTTTAATCTGTACAAACTAAAATGTAAAAATGTGGGTATTTGTAAGTAAAGTTAGTTGCAGGGACTTTTTCCTAGATAAATGTATCCATCTGTCTAGTGCCTCTGGGCAGTGGCTTCAGCCATAGTGTACACTACCAGATACAGTACATGCAAACTCATCAGGGGTGAAGCAAAGTACAGATGCGAACTGCTGTGAGTCTGGGGGCATGCCATACAGGGAAGATTAAAAAAATAAATAAATAAATAAAATCTACAAATGATTTCAGCAAAAAGATATCGGGGAAAAACTCACCTTATAATTAACATAATCATACTACTACAAAAATAATGGTAGGGGGATGTCAGTTTAGGGCACTTAATCTGCTTTAAAAGCAGTCCCTCCCTCTCCCCTTTTTCTGTCATTTTGTAATAGATCCAGATAATTAACATTCAACTTTAAATAACAATTTTTAACGAACAGCATAATTAGGAGTTACGGTGTAATCTTTTGTACTAATGATTAACCAGTACAGTAAGTACCAATATATAGGCTATATGGAGGTACTGGGGAACAAGATGATAAGTTATGGAGAAAGGGGGGAAAATTGGGGATCTTACAAAAAACTTATTTTTTAACTTGCTGGGTACCTATTCTGTTACCATTACAGAGTACATTACAGTCCCTCCAGGATTTTGCGAGCTGTTTTTGGGGTTGATGCATTGCAGTGCATGTTGTGATGTTGCAATGTTTAGTTTTCTTTTGCAATGAAATTGCGAGGGCAAATGAAAATTGCAAAAAAAAAAGGTTACCGTAAGACTTAAATTAGTAGCCTGGGCTATTATTTGCTTAAATCACTGAAATCAATGGGCCTATATTTGGGACAGGCCTTTAATTCCTTTGACACAAAACTATTGCTCAGCAAAGATTGAAAACATGATAAACTGTTTATCTAAAACAGTATGAATTACTTGTATAAAAAATCGGCTCCAGCTAATATATCAATTATAAATGAATTTGATCTCTATTTGATCTGGGACTAGGGATTTAATTAAGGTTCACAGTATGTTGACACCTCGGATTCAGAGCTTACTTTTATGAGCATTCGGTGTTTCCCACAGAATTACAACCTATTTGTGACAGGGGGGGCCGCCGATTATCAGCTGTTGATGATGTTCAATGCAATACTGAAGGAGCAGCACTCTTTGTGAGCTGCTCACTTTCTGCTCTGTCTACCCAGTTAGCATGACCTAATACAGCACAGCGTGATCTCATCACTACATGCATATTTGCCGCATGGGCGGAAGCCGCAACACTTGGGCAGAAGCCCCACAGCACCAGTTAACTCTGGTTAATCTGACACTGTGCTGTTAATCTCACACCGACACCAGAACGGCTTGACTTTGTCATTAAACCTGTTGATAACTTCTGGGCAACATTCAGACATTGACAAACCAAGCTGACTGGCCGTCAGTCAGTGTTGGGCTGTTAGTTACATAGCATCTGCCGCCCTAGTCAGTATGGTGTGTCCCACACTGTTGTCCCTCGTCAACCCCTGTCATTTTTTTTTTTTTTTTTTGTCTGATTCAGCATGTTAGATCTGTGACTGCAGTGCCCATTGGTTAATGAAATCACTCTGATTGTCATTTCAGCTCAGCATATGAGAAGAGAAACAGACATGAGTTCAGTTAACAAAGAGCTGAAGTCTAGACGGAGTGAGACCAAAATAAACTTGTTCCATAAGATTGGATTATTTTTTTTTATCCACTGAGCTCTTTAACAGAAATGTTTCCTGATGGTTTGTGTTGTTGTTCTCTGGAACACAGTAAATATGCTCTGTTCTTTCAACTTTGGATTGTGCTGTTAATGTGCTGGCTGGATAACTAGCTTCATGACAGTCTTCAGGTTTCCCTTTTTGAATGATGATTACAGACTACTGCCACCTGCTGGTGTGGAGAGTTATTTACTCTCATACAGGTGTAAAATCTATGTGATGGTTGGCCATCAGCTGTAGTCTTTGCGGTATGTTCATGTACAACTTTTTGGCTGAGATATGGCGATGTCAGGCGATGCAGCAAAGGGCGTTCATTGCTGCTAGTTCTCTAAAGTCGGTTTGGTGTGTCTGGGCCTTTAGCTGTGTGTGACTCTGTCCAAGGCACAGAGCTCTGGTCCGGCAGCAGTAGTCTGATGGTAAACAGAGAGAGAGTGAGAGAGAGGCTGAGCGAATCAAGACACTACCAGTTTAAATTATTATTAGGGCCCGAAATTGGCACATGCGTTTGGTCTGGCAAAAAATTTGATATTTTGGCAGTGTTGTATGTGGATGGGGCCAAATGGCGACATAGCGCCCCCTAGAAAATTTCATGCCTCGAGCCCCGCCTGTGAGTTTCACCTACACGCATGAAAATTGGTGGGCTCATAGAACTTGCCAAGACGCACAAAAAATCCCATGCCGTAAACCCAACAGGAAGTCGGCCATTTTGATTTGAACTTTTGACATGTTTGAACGAACTCCTCCTAGGGATTTCGTCCGATCGACTTCAAATTTGGTACAGATCATCCTGAGAACATGCTGATCAAAAGTTACTAAAAGCTTTCCTCTATGTCAAGGGGCATGGCCGCTAGGGTCTGACAAACTTTGGCGACTTTTCGTTTTCTCACCATCGAATTTCGAACGGACCTCATGCCCACATACTTGATCTCAGCAGCTTCAAATTTGCTGGACATGATGATGGCTCCGCCCCGAACACCCAGATATGTTAATATCCCACCTTACTCATAGCGTCCCCCGTTGGAAACAGGAAGTGACCAGTTTTTACTTTTACATGTACTGATGACACAAACTTGACCGCATCAACTTCATTCCACTTCTAATACATGCAGAAGAAGCCGCATCAACTTCATTCCACTTCTAATACATGCAGAAGAAGTTGGTGAAGCTACCTTATGAACGCTGTGAAGCTACGTCTAATGGTGTCCCTGTGGCGGTGTGGCGACTATCGATCCCTCGCCACTAAATACGTTTGGCTTTTTGATGGCTTCAGTGACCTCATATCATCATGAAAATTGATACACGGGTCAAGAATGGCGAGCTCTTTCATCTGATAGGTGCGCTGCCCATGGGGGGGACAAAATGCCTCTATAGCGCCCTCTTGAAATTTTCAAAAAGCCCTCCCCATAGGGTTTTTTTTGGAGTTGGAAGATGAAAATTGGCACGTATGTGTATGTCACCCAGACGCACAAAAAAGTCTCTGCCACCAATGGTCTACTCCAAACAGGAAGTCAGCCATTTTGATTTAAACTTTTCATTTTGGTGGCGATTTTGTGATTTCCACAACTTTGTATTTTAACGAACTCCTCCTACAGATTTTGTCCAATCAACTTCAGATTTGTCACAGATTATCCTGAGACCATGCTGATCAAAAGTTATTAAAAAGCTTTTGTCTATGTCAAGAGGCGTGGCCGATATGGCGCCTCCATCGCCACTTGATACGTGTGGCTTTTTGATGGCTTCAACGACCTCACATCCTCATGAAAATTGATACACAGGTCAAGAATGGCGAGCTCTTGCATCTGATAGGGGCGTCGCCCATGGAGGGGACAAAATGCCTCTATAGCTCCCCCTTGAACTTTTCAAAAACCCCTCCCCATAGGGGTTTTTTTTGGAGTAGGAAGATGAAACGTCACACCACGTCAGGGTTAACTAACTCTGAGTTTTCACATAACCGCTTCAGTTATGCGGGCTGCTGGCCCCCCGTGGTGGCGCGGGAGAGCGAGGGCCCGATCACAGCTGCTTGCAGCTTTAATTATTTATTGCTCCTTTAATGTTTTATTTGAATGTATTTCTCTTGTAAAGCACATTGAATTGCCTTGTGTATGAATGGTGCTATATAAATAAAATTGCCTTGCCTATAAATAGTCACATTTGCGGCGAGGTTGCAGGGATCAGATGAAATTGCAAGGTCACACAAAATTCATGAGGATTGGTTGAATTTGCATTAACTGTTGTCATCCTGGAGGGACGAGACATTTCAGTGGAGATAGTAGGGTTAGGTATCTATTGAATGTTAGCAATTCTGATTCTGCTTATCGATTCCGGTTCTTATCAATTCCAAGGCTCGATTCCAATATTGGGGTGGGGGGAAGAGGTCAACTATTTTAATAATAAAAATATCTTTATCATTTAAGCATTCACTAAACATTCACAAAGTGAATAAAAATGTATGATCCACACACAGACGTGAGTTAAAAAAGTTAAGAATGTTAAACTGCACTTATTGAACCAAAAGTGACCTGAGCCTTTACCAATGCAATAACTGTACTATGTTATGCTACTAATGGCTTGTGGTAGACGGGCAACATTACAGAGGAAACCCACACTCAAAAATGCTGGAACTAAAGTGCATTCAGTGGCAGTGCACAACACCTAGCTGCAACCAAATAAAGTCAATACACAATAACAACGAGTTACATAATACATAAAAACAGAGGTTAAAGATGTATGGAACAATTGACTCAATGGTACTTGTTAAGAAAAGTCATCATATCAGCCGTTTCTGGTTGTATGCGTGTAGTATGCGGTGTGTCACAGCTTGCTGTCCCTGGCACCACTGCATATGTTTGTGATGTGCCCGTGTTGACCGAGGTTGACACACAGTGTTGAAGACCGCAAGACATCAAAAATGGTACACTCGTTCACATGCCGATGTCGTGCTGCTGAAAATGTTTTGTCAGATTTAAAGTGCAACCTGACTTGCAGCTTATGAACTTCTTACATGCACTGCACTTTGTTTTGTGGTCTTTCCCTTTTACAAAGTGAAGCCACACTTTTGACCATTTGTGCGGCCTGAAGCAAAAGTTTAAGCTACCTGAAAGGTCAGTAATTATTAGCGCTCCCTTTGTCAACCATCACAGCTTGTAAACACTTTTTGTAACCAGCTAAGAGTCTTTCAATTCTTATCTGGGGGATTTTCACCCATTTCCTCCTGCACAAGGCTTCTAGTTCTGTGAGATCCTTGGGCCGTCTTGCATGCACTACTCTTCTGAGGTCTATCCACAGATTTTTAATGATGTTTAGGTCAGGGGACTGTGAGGGCCATGGCAAAACGTTCAGCTTGTGCCTCTTGAGGTAGTTGATTGTGAATTTTGAGATACAGAGTACAGATGGTGTGATGTGTGCTTCCAGAATTTGCTGGAATTTAACTGAATCCATTTTTCCCTATACCTGTGAAATGTTCACTATGTCATTGGCTGCAAAATCACCTCCTTGTTTAACAGATGGACAGGTGTTCTTTTCATGAAATTATGCACCGTTTTTCTCCAAACATACCTTTCATTGTGTCCAAAAAGTTCAATTTTAACTTTTAAGTCCACAGGACTTGTTTCCAAAAAGCATCAGGCTTGTTTAGATGTTCCTTTGCAAACTTCTGATGCTGAATTTTGTGGTGAGGACGCAGGAAAGATTTTCTTCTGATGACTCTTCATTGAAGGTCGTATTTGTACAGGTGTCGCTGCTGTTTTGTTGTTTCATCAACAACGTTACTGCTGCATCGCTTCCTGATTTCCCAAACTACGGCGTGGGCTGCAGGTCATAATTACAGAACGTATGTGCATTGATCACATGTCAAAAAAATTAGTGGCGTAATAAGGAATTTTAAAATTGTACAAAACAAAAATAATACACTGATCTTGCTTAAAATGTTGAAAAGAATGTTTCAGGTTTAACTTCTACTTCTACACTTTGGAACCGATTAGGAACCGATTTTTCTTTTTTCAGGATATCCAATACTTATTAGGTAATTGGTCCTAATTTGGAGCTGAGTTTCAGTTCCAGTTCCCAATCCTAGAAGATAAAGAGATGACTTCTATATCACTTAATAAATCTGACGTGACTTTATTTCAGAATGACCTTATCACCAGCAAACTGGCAAACGATATTGTTCCTTTATAATTTTGGGCCCCTAAAATAACTACAGGGTACATCTGTGCATTTACTTTTAAACTAAGGTACAGAGAACAGAGTATCGTCATGCATACTATGGTCATTCTGGAGGTCATTGCACACAACTAATAACACCAGCTTATCATTAATGCCATGGGTATCCAACACCTCATTTGGACCATGTCATCCATTAATTAAATCAAAGTAACCCAGTGAAACAGTAAGCTCTGACGTTCAATATGATCCACTCCACTGAGCAGGTGGTGTATGACCTCATGTTTCTGTTCTCAGGCTTATTGTAGAAGCATTAATCAAACAAGGATGTGATTGTGTGTATTTGAATAATGGGAGATGAGCCAGGCATTTCATCAGCGGTCAATTAGTGAAGAAAACAATGTACTCTCATAACCCTGTGGGAAACTGTTGTTGCTGATTTGACTACTGTGTCACAGACATGGCCATAATCTTGAGTCAAATCACTATTCTTTGAGTGTGTTTAAATGGACATGAAACATCCATGTATGATTGGGATATGAAGTATCCAGTTTATGTGTTTCAGCATGTAAACACCATATCCCCATCATCAGAAACCAGAGGGCTGTACCATGAACGCCTAGGGCACCAAATGTGCTAGAACTGCCATTGGCCAAGTGACAAGTAACAGAAACACAAACACTGGCAGCAGAGAAAGTGTCCAACTTCTGTGGCAATAAAGAAGCGCAGTTTTGTTTGTCAGTAATGAAGGCTGCTGCATAGTTTTTTTTAGATTAAACTTAAAAAATGTTTTGTGACAGGGAGGGGGGATATGATTTAAAAGGAAAATTAAATCTAAAAACACATTGTGTTCGTACAACCTTGAAAAGTATTTGTATTTCAGGGTGGGGTGGATTTATGGAGCACAACTGTAAAGCACTCTAGAGATGTTCAAGAGGTAGGGGCAGGTGCTTGACTCAAATGCAGTTATTGGGCATACACCACCCTTTAAATTGAGAACTGATACCATGTGCCAAATTCAAAATGTAAAATGTATAATGTTTAAAAGTAACAGAAAAAAAACACGTCTTGCAAAAAGGGCACTTATCTAGACAGAGGGCAAAAGGGCAGGTGCTTTAGCACCACCTGGGGTCTATCTGTGTTTGTGGCTGTGTAAGAGTGAAAGGGGGGTGTGACGGAGGGAGGAGAACCCTCCATGTTCTGATGCTGCCTGCTCATCATGTTGAGTGTTGACACCTGGCTGGGTGTGGGTGTGGCCAGCAGGCCTGAGCAGAAAGGCTCAGCTCTGTGCAGGCAGTCTCTCTCTGCACTCCTTCCTGGTTGGACCTCCAGCACATGCTGTGGGGGTTGTTTGAGGCCTCCTTTTCTTTGTTTAGTGGTTTGTGGGTTTTTTGGGTTTTTACACATACATAGACATACATGGACACACATTTTCCCCAACCTTACTTGCAAACACACATTCAGGCAACACTTCCAAGTGATTTTGATTTATTTTTTCTAAATTAATTAATACATTTCTTTGTTAAAAGTAATGCAGCGTGTGGTCTCCAACTTTTTGTCCTGTTCCCTGAGCATGGAACGTGACAAAATTGGGGCGGCAGTAGCTCAGTCCATAGGGACTTGGGTCCCTATGGACGAACCGGAGGGTCGCCTGTTCAAGTCCCCGTCCGGACCAAAAATGTGGAGCATGGACTGGTAGCTGGAGAGGTGCCAGTTCACCTCCTGGGCACTGCCGAGGTGCCCCTGAGCAAGGCACCGAACCCCCCAACTGCTCGGAGC
>NC_065522.1:2518462-2526906 GCF_006386435.1 Epinephelus moara | reverse complement strand
ATAGTTTGTGATCTATTGTAATACCCAAGAACTTGTTCTCATATACTCTTTCTAATTCTACATTATTAATTTCCAAACAAAGTTTTGTGTTGATTTTCCGATTTCCAAATATGATGAACTTTGTTTTGCTTAGATTTAATGATAGCTTATTCTTATCGAACCAGCATTTTAATTTATTTAGTTCTGTCTTGGCTACATTGAGAAGTTTCTGCAGATCATCCCCAGAGCACAAAATATTTGTGTCGTCAGCAAAGACAACAAATTTCAGCATGTTAGATACTTTACAGATGTCATTTATGTACAGAATAAATAATTTGGGCCCCAAAATTGACCCTTGTGGGACACCACACAGAATATTTGCGTAGTTTGATTTGTATTGCCCTATCTGTACAAACTGCTGTCTATTACTGATGTAGCTTTTCAGTCCAGAGCAACCCCTCTGATACCAAGTCTGTCCATTTTTTTAAATAAAATGTCATGATTAATTGTATCGAAGGCCTTCTTTAAGTCAATAAATATTCCCAGTGCAAATTTATTTTTTTCTATACATGATGTTATCTCTTCTACTAGGTCCATTAGTGCCATGGATGTGGATCTGGCTGTCCTAAAGCCATACTGACATTCCATTAGTAATTTGTGTTTATCAATAAACGTGTCTAGTCTTTCGCTGTAAAGTTTTTCAAGTATCTTTGAGAACTGTGACAACAAGGATACCGGTCTATAGTAGGTAAATACATGTTTTTCTCCACTTTTGAACAGTGGAATAACTTTTGCAATTTTCATTTTTTTCAGGGAATGTCCCCGTTTTGAATGACAGATTTGATATATGTGTTAGCGGATCCACAATTCCCTCAATTATTTTCTTTACCAGATACATATCAATGTCATCCCCATCAGTTGAAGTTTTGTTACTACATTTGTTTACCATGTCAATAATATCCTGTCTTACAACAGTTCCCAAGGACATTGAATCTGTGATCCTCTCTCCGCAGTCCTCTACCGTAAAACTACTCCCATCATTGCTTATTTCTTTTGCTAAATTTGGACCCACTTCAACAAAGAAATTAGGTGATTTTCCTATCCTTATCCCTAAAATGCTCTGGATATGTTAGGTCATTTTTCTTATTTCTGATAATATTGTTTAATATATTCCATATTCCTTTAGCATTATTTTTATTTTTATCTAATAGTTTGGTATAATAATCCTTCTTACATATCCTCATAATACTGATTAATTTATTTTTATATTTTTTATATTTAAGCTCCGCCTCTTTTGTTTTCTGTTTTATGAATAGCTTGTATAGTGTATTCTTTTTTTTTTGCAAGCATTTTGAATTCCCTTAGACATCCATGGGTTTTCTAAATACTTATTCTTATTGCTACACTGTTTTAGTGGAAAGTGTTTATCATACAGAATTTTAAATTTTTCCAGAAACGACCCATATGCTTTATCAACATTTGATTCTTCACATATACTTCTCCAATTACAATTTAACAGCTCATTTCTAAGAGCAGTCATGGATTCCTCAGTTCTTATTCTCTTGTATTTTATTTGTCTTATCTCCTTCCTCTTCCTATAGTTACATTCATAAACCGAAAAAACAGGCAAGTGATCGCTAATGTCATTCACCAACAATCCACTTATGGTAGTACTTTCAGTGTTATTGGTAAATATGTTGTCTATAAGGGATGCACAATCAGATGTTATTCTGCTTGGTTTTGTAATTGTTGGAAACAGGCTCATACTATACATTACTTCAATGAAATCCTCTGTTTTTTTATGTTTGTTAGGGTTCAAGAGATCGATGTTAAAATCCCCACAAATGTACTTGACCTTTTGCTCCGTTGTGGTGAGCAGCTTTTCCATATTGACCATGAATGTATCAATGCTAGTCCCTGGCTTTCTATACACACAGCTAACAATTATATTTTTCATTTTTTCCATTGTTATTTCTATAGTTATACATTCCATCACATCATCAATAACTACTGACATGCTGTCAACCACCTTATGTGTAAAACCTTCACCAACAAACAGAGCCACACCCCCACCCTTTCCACTCTGTCTACTGACACTATAGAAATCATAATCTTGTAGAGTAAAGTCAGAGCCTTTTTCTACATCAATCCATGTTTCTGAAACAGCTATAATGTCAAAAGGGTTTTTAAATTGCCGCAGATACTCTTTTATGTTCTGGAAATTTGCATAGGCTTCTGCTGTTGAAATGTATTATAGAAATACAATGCTCATATTTAACTGACGAATGAAACTCTTTATCTGTGTAGTAACAGCAGTTGGTTCTGATATTGTCCAAAAGATTATAATCAGGATCTAGGTTTTGTTCAAACTCCCCCATTTACAGAGAAAGATCGAATGTTTGAGTCTGAATTGAGTCTGAATTGGCATCATCATCATACATGTAATGTTAACTTGTTCCCTTGAGGTTGCCATTGTGCTACTGGTATTGCTTCAGCTCTTCAATGTCTCTGATGATCAGCACTCTGGCCTGTTCTGGTGATCCATTCAGCTTGATGCAAACTTTACAGTTGGATGTCCATGTAGCTTGGATTTTTTTATGCTTTTTTAGAAAGCGTGCTTGTCTTGCGATGTCTCCGTTCTTCTTTGTCAAGTGTTCATTCACATAAACATCTGATCCTTTCAGCTTGCGTCCTTGTTTAAGGAGCGCAATTTTGTGCTTCCTATTTGTGAATCTGATAATTATGGCTGGTTTATCCCCCTTGTTTCTCTGAGGGAGGGGATGACAGGCTTCAATGTCTTTGTTGTTGATAGAGATACCTTTGCTGCTGAAAAATGAGGTCACCTGCTGTTCGGTAGACTCCAGGTCTGGTTCTGTTGGTTCCCCACCACTCGCCAAATGCACTGCTTGGGCATATGAGCAGGGCTTTGTCGCCAACCCACTCACCACAACGTCATTCATGCGAGAATATTGCTCCAGGTCTGCCACACGGTGTTCTAAGAGCGATATCTTCTTATCCTTCTCCATACATTGTCTTTTGAGATCTTTGATTTCATCCATCATGCCTATTATCATTTTCTGCTGCTTAGAGATAGTAGCCATTTCCTTGGTCATGAAGTTCAGTGAGTTCTTCATCCCTTCTAACTCCTCTTCCCATGCATTCTTCTTGGGAGAATGGGCCTGGCCTAGTGGATGGATGGGCTGCTGCAGCAGGGCCTGGGCCTGGTGGGTGGATGGGCTGCAGCAGGGCCTGGGCCTGGCCTGGTGGATGGATGGGCTGCAGCAGGGCCTGGGCCTGGCCTGGTGGGTGGAGTGGCTGCAGCAGGGCCTGCACAACACTACGCAGTAGTTGTGGATGCCAGACGCACAAAAGAAACCATCAAGAGTATTGTGAAAGCAAATCTGCAAGAGGAAGGAGTCCAGACGGCTGAGGATGGTAAGAGTGATTTTAATACTTCTGTGCCTGGGTTGACATTTGAAAAGCAAAAGGAATTGTTATTATTGAAATTGGAACATGAACAAGAGATGGAAAAAAAGAAGTACAAGATAGAACAACTAAAATTGGATGTGGAGCAGCAGAAATTGGGGCTGATTAAACCAGGGGCACTACCGGTTGGTGCTCTCAATGAGGGTTTTGTAGCTGATCATTTTGATGTTACTAAAAATTTAAGGTTAGTGCCAAAGTTTAATGAAAAGGATTTGGAGACATTTTTTATACTGTTTGAATGGGTGGCTGATGTTAGAGGTTGGCCTGATGAGAAGCGTACACTAATGTTGCAGTGTGTCTTCACAGGAAAAGCACAGGAGGTGTATTCCTCCATGTCTATGGAAGATTGCAAGGTCTACAAGCAGGTAAAAGAAAATGTGTTAAAAGCTTATGAGCTTGTGGTTGAAGTGTACTGCCAAAAGTTCAGAGGCTGGAGAAAAACTGAGAAACAAACACATGTGGAATTTGCAAGAGATTTGGTTTTGCATTTTAATCGTTGGTGTAAGGCAGCGGAGGTAAAGACTTTTCCGGATCTATGTGATCTGATAGTATTAGAACAGTTTAAACGAGCTACACCTGATCACATTGCCACTTACATTAATGAATGTAAAGCTACCACTCCGAGTGAAGCAGCAGTCCTTGCGGATGAGTATGTGTTAACTCACAAACGAATCTTTGGGGAGCGATGTTACAGTGAAAAACCTCATTTTAATGGTGAAAAATCACTGAAGACTGTCTCTCCAAGGATGGAGCCACAACCTCATGGTAAAGGTTGGCCAGATGTGTGTCATTATTGTCATCAAAAGGGTCACTGGAAAAAAGCCAGATGTGTGTCATTATTGTCATCAAAAGGGTCACTGGAAAAAAGAGTGTCCTGTGCTGAGTGGGAAAGGTAAATCTGTTCAGGTTAAATAAGCTGGGTTAGTAGCACCAGTGTGTAAGCCTGTTACCTCAGTTACAGAGTTAGTGGCACCTTATGACATGAAGGTTCAAACAATGACCACACCTGAGGCTGATTCCTGTTATCAGATATTCATCTCTGAAGGTTTTGTGAAGCTAAGAGATGGCGATAACGAGGTCCCAGTTAAAGTGTTGAGAGATTCAGGAGCGATGCACACTATTGTAAGAGAGGCCATCTTGCCTTTCTCTCCCCAATCAGACACAGGGGGTTGTGTACCTTGTAGAGGTTTGGCGCTTCAAACCCTTTTTCTTCCGGTGCATAAGATGTTTTTGTGTTGTAGTTTCTTTCAGAAGGAGGTGGAAGTTGCTGTGTGGGCCAAACTTCCAGTGATGGGAGTTGACATAATCTTGGGTAATGATTTGGTCCCCGATGGTCGTATGTGGCCGGATGATGTAAGACCTATATTGACCAAAAAAACTCAAGATTCAGTACAGGTTGAACAACAGTTGGCACGTCCTCCCTTTGCAGCTCCTCCAGGGGGTGTGGTTACATCTCCAGTGTCAATGCAACCAGAGGAAATGGATCTCCCATGTTGTTCCTCTTTAAATCCTTTAGGGGGCACTGCGCCATGTCAAGCAGTGGCACAAGTAGGTGTGACAAAGCAGGCAAATGAGGTGGAGACAGCGCCATCTGCTGTGTGTGCTGTGTGTGCTGTAACCCATGCCATGGCTGCACTGTCACTTGACAGTGAGGTACCTATAGTCAAAGCAAGAAAGTTTGTCTTTGCTGTGCCAAATGACCTTTGTATTTCTTGTGCAGACCTGGTGCAAGAACAGAAAAAGGATCCATCCCTGAAAGACCTATATGAGTTAGTGGTGCCTTCCTGTCAGGTGGGGAACATCAGACAGTGTTATGTACTCTAGGATGACATGCTGTTGAGGGTTTGGGTTCCTCATGGCGATGGGTTTAGTGGGGATCCCATTGTGCAGGTGGTACTGCCAGAAAAATTTCGAACGTCAGTGATTAAGACTGCACATGACAATATTGCAGGTCATATGGGGGTAAAAAAGACCTATCATCGGGTGCTACAGCATTTCTTCTGGCCCTGTGTAAAATGTGACATCTCCAAATACATTAAAACATGTCATACTTGTCAGGTTACCAGCAAACCAAATCAAACTCTGAAACCAGCTCCTTTACATCCGATTCCGGCCATGAGTCAGCCTTTTGATCATCTGATAGTTGACTGTGTTGGACCTCTTCCTCGGTCCAGAGTGGGTTGTTCTTACTTGTTAACAATAATGTGTCAGTCCACCTGCGGTCTATCACTACAAAGTCTGTTGTGAAGGCTATCAGTGAGTTCATATCTGTATTCGGCATTCCCAAAGTTATACAAACAGACCAAGGGTCAAATTTTACTTCTCGACTGATCTCCCAGGTTCTTCGACAACTTAATATAACTCACAATATACGTTTGTGACTCCATCACAACGTTTGTATTCTTATACGGTTATGCCGTTCTGACTGAGAAATGCTCCAGCCACCTTTCAAAGATTAATGAATAAAGTGGTGCGGGGGTTGGAGGGTTGTGCGGTCTATCTGGATGATGTTGTTATATTTAGTGAGTCATGGGAGGATCATCTGGTATGAGTAAAAGCTTTGTTTGACAGGCTGCTTTGGGCAAAGCTGACGGTCAATTTGGCAAAATGTGAATTTGCCAAGGCCACAGTGACCCATTTCGGAAAAGTGGTGGGGCAAGGTGAAGTGCGTACCATTAAGGAAAAGGTCAGAGCCATACAGGAATTCCCTGTTCCAACCACGAAGCGTGAATTGTTACGTTTCCTGGGAATGGCTGGTTATTATAGGGAGTTTTGTCCCAATTTTGCTTCTGTGAGTGCTCCTCTGACTGATTTATTGAAAGGTGATGCTAAATATGTCTGGTCTCCCATCTGTCAACAGGCATTTACACAGCTGAAGGAGCTGTTGTCATCTGCTCCAGTGCTTGCAGCTCCCCAGTTGGACCGTCCCTTCAAGTTGCAGGTAGATGCAAGTGAGGCTGGGGCTGGCGCTGTGTTGTTGCAGGTGGATGAGAGGGGGGTTGAAAAACCTGTCAGTTACTTCTCTAAGTTTAAAGGGTACCAGCATAACTATTCAGTTATAGAGAAGGAAGCACTTGCTTTGGTTCTGGCTCTGAAACATTTTGACGTATATGTTGGGTCAGGTTCTCAGCTGGTAGTTTATACTGTCCATAACCCATTGACTTTCTTGCGATCGCTGCAGAATCCTAATCAAAGGTTGATGCGGTGGGCATTATTCTTGCAGCCATAACATTTAGATATCCGTCACATTAAAGGCATAGATAATAGGGTGGCAGATACTTTGTCACATGCACCTGTGTTATGAGATGTCTTGCTGTATACCTGTCTGTGCCTAACCACTTTGTCTCTAGCCATGATCCTGTTCTCATGCTCTCTTAAAAGTGCTCTAGCCATGATCCTGTTCTCATGCTCTCTTAAAAGTGCTTCTTCTGGATCCAAAGTTGCTGAGTCATGGGGAATTGGAGTATTGAGGAGGTAAAGGGGGAGGAGAGCTAAGGTTTTGCATGACATGTTGTTGTGATGCGTTACTTGACAACTTGTAATAAATAGATGGATTACGATCTGTTAGTCTAGATATAACAAAAGTAGGATGTATTTGTTTATTTGCTGTTGTTTTTTTCTAATATTGTGTGTTTCGCAGACTCAGAGGTGATACCTCTGTCTTACACGGGGGAGTGTGACGGAGGGAGGAGAACCCTTCATGTTCTGATGCTGCCTGCTCATCATGTTGAGTGCTGACACCTGGCTGGGTGTGGGTGTGGCCAGCAGGCCTGAGCTAAAAGGCTCAGCTCTGTGCAGGCATTCTCTCTCTGCACTCCTTCCTGGTTGGACCTCCAGCACATGCTGTGGGGGTTGTTTGAGGCCTCCTTTTCTTTGTTTAGTGGTTTGTGTTTTTTTTGGGTTTTTACACATACATAGACATACATGGACACACATTTTCCCCCATCTTACTTGCAAACACACATCCAGGCAACACTTCCAAGTGATTTTGATTCTATTTTTTCTAAAATAATTAATAAATTTCTTTGTTAAAAGTAATGCAGCGTGTAGTCTCCAACTTTTTGTCCTGTTCCCTGAGCATAGAACATGACAGGGGGCAGTAGCTCAGTAGGTAGGGCAGGCGCCCCACGTACCCATGCGGGTTGTATGATTCCAGCCCACAGTCCTTTGCTGCATGTCATTTTGTGTCGTGTTATATCAATTTCAATTCAATCAATTTTATTTATAAAGCTCAATATCACAAATCACAACCCGCAGCGGATAAGGAAAAACTCCCCCAAAAAAACCCTTTAAAGGGAAATTTCGGTTTATTTCAACCTGTCTCCTATCGGCCTAAATTTGTTTCAAGTGACTAGTGACATAAAAATAATAGTTAGCATGTTAGCCGTCAGCCTAGATACAGCCGGGGCGCATAGTAGCGTCAGACCTGTTAAAACGTAAGTGAAAGGGCATACTTCAAGTGCAAAGTTAGTCCACTAAACAAGCTGTTTTTCCACAAAGACCGCCTCATATCGTTAGGATAAATGTCAGAGAACATATAGAAAACGACATGTAAACGTGTTGTCTTACCTTACCGGTGTGGTACCATGTTTGTTTACCATTTAGCTCTGCTTACCGAAATATCGCGAGAACAAGCAGCGATCTCATACCGTGCCTGAAATCTCGCGAGAACAAGCAACAACAGCTGGAAGGCAGAACCGGACGGTAGCCTGAAAAGTTCATGCATTTATTTTATTAAAGATTTATAGAATAATGGCTGACTTTTTGCCAGACTTCAACTTTGTGGAGGAGGAATTTGATTTTGCAGAGTTTGATGGCTGCCCTTATTTATTTGAGCCAGAATACACTGACGAAGAGCTTCCTGAAATTGAAGAACAGAGGAGGAGAGAGAGAGAGAGAGAGAGAGGCGCAACAGGTAGAGGACGACAGAGGAGGAATGGCTGCTGCAAGGCTGCGTAGCTCTGGAGATTGGTGGTGTA
>NC_065522.1:2516572-2518082 GCF_006386435.1 Epinephelus moara | reverse complement strand
ATGCATGTGTTTTGTTAGACTATTTCAATAATTTTAAAACATCCCCGCATTACGTCAGACCTTGCTATCAATTGGGACTATTCTTTGGCCAGTATCACTTCGCTGTGCAGGCCCGCAAGACAGCACGCGAACAGAAATCAATTAGACAGTTCATCACCACGCCGTGCAGGTGCGCAGGATAGCAACGGCTAACGCAAACTTCATCGGCTGTTTCCAACAGAGAACCAGTAGGGTATTATTAGTGAGGAAAAAGATGTACTAGCCCTATACCTACTACTACAGCGCTAACACCGGCTCAGGCTCACGACACACCCTCGTCAGCTGCTGTAGGTAAACAGAGGAATACCAAAATGGTGCAAACTTGTGATTTCCCCAGCTGTGGGAATAAAAACATCGCCGGCTCCCAATTCCATCGGTTTCCTGTTACACTGTCCTACGGGTTACATCTGTAACAGGAAACCGGTGGAATTGGGAGCCGGCGATGTTTTTATTCCCACAGCTGGGGAAATCACAAGTTCGCACAATTTTGGTATTCCTCTGTTTACCTACAGCAGCTGACGAGGGTGTGTCGTGAGCCTGAGCCGGTGTTCGCGCTGTAGTAGTAGGTATAGGGCTAGTACATCTTTTTCCTCACTAATAATAGCCTGCTGCTTCTGTTGGAAACAGCCTATGAAGTTTGCGTTAGCCGTTGCTATCTTGCGCACCTGCACGACGTGGTGATGAACTGTCTAATTGATTTCTGTTCGCGTGCTGTCTTGCGGGCCTGCACGGTGGAGTGATACTGGCCAAAAAATAGTCCCAATTGATAGCAAGGTCTGACGTAATGCGGGGATGTTTTAAAATTATTGAAATAGTCTAACAAAACACATGCATACTTTTTTGTAGCTTAAAACCTTTTGGTTACGTATCCCCCTTATATCTTCAGAACTACTTTTTCTCCAGTAAGCTACGGGCCATTTCTCAGAGCAGGAAGCTCGTTGACAGTAGTGACACCGTCACATCAGAACTACAGATGGTCAGCGTTTCACACAACTTCATGTCCAAAAACCTGAACTATCACTTTAATAGCTTACAACAACATTAATGAAAGTAATAATATCATAATAATAATTATGGCTATTGTGGTACAATACGTTGAAAGTATATATTAATATATGATAGTATACATCAATCAATCAATCAATCAATCAATTTTATTTATAAAGCCCAATATCACAAATCACAATTTGCCTCACAGGGCTTTACAGCATACGACATCCCTCTGTCCTTATGACCCTCGCAGCGGATAAGGAAAAACTCCCCTTTCCCCTTTAACGGGGAAAAAAAATGGTAGAAACCTCAGGAAGAGCAACTGAGGAGGGATCCCTCTTCCAGGACGGACAGACGTGCAATAGATGTCGTACAGAACAGATCAGCATAATAAATTAACAGTAATCCGCATGACACAATGAGACAGAGAGAGAGAGAGAGAGAGAGAGAGACAGAGAGAGACAGAGAGAGACAGAGAGAG
>NC_065522.1:2486889-2510784 GCF_006386435.1 Epinephelus moara | reverse complement strand
GTGCCATTAGGCTTCGCCCTGGACACACCGGACGGCACTAGCGCGTCACTAACGCGTCCGGTGTGTCCAGGGCGTTATGTAGTTATGCCTGTAGGCTCGGTGACACAAAATTAAAATTGTAATGAAGTGATTAGGGTATTGAAAAATGTGTTCGGTTATGCACTGTTGTGTTATTTTAAATTATAAACACGGTATTTTCTCCTCACGTTCCTCAGTGCGTGCTGTTGTTATTTTATTTTGAAAATTGGCTGGATTCTCTCGTCTTTTTTGTGTCCGACTTCCTGTTTGGTATGATCCGCTCGATCCAGCTTGACAGAAGCGCTCGCGGCTCCCATGAAAAATAGACCAGATGCCGAACTGAAGCGCTGCCTCCGTGGGCGCTCCGCTCTGCTCAGCGGCCTGTGTGGACAGTCAGATAGGTTAACATGGGCGCTGACTGAAAACTGCCTCCACTGCTGGGCGCCATGCTTCGGTTCCGCGTCCGGTGTGTCCAGGGCGTTATGTCAACAACGCTACATGAAGCAGATGAATGACTTTTTCTCTGCAGTGTGAAAACGGCAGCCACTTAAAGCACTGACTGTGCACTCCGCCGCCAAGTGGGCAGGGGTGGTAATTGCAACCGGTCAAAATGACCGACGGCCTTCAGATTTTCTGGTCATTGTTGTAAAAAAACGGTCAATGACCGAGAATATCCGGTTAACGCGACCCCCGCATCACACTCCAGGCACCGCTGCAATATAAGTTAATCTGCGAGACAGTGGAGCACAAAGGCTCCGGAGAAGAAGCCGAGTTAGTGACATGCAGTATGGCCGAGTTAGCAAGATGCAGTAACAGGGTTGTGTCATGTTGTCTTGTGGTGCTTTGCAGGGGACATCAGGAGGAAGAGTGGCGGCAAGAGTGTTTTGGGGGTGGAGGTGGTGGCAAGTGGACAACAACCCTGGGGCCTAAATACCACTGAGAGATGGACGACACTGTGTTTGTGTGTAAGATCCAGGCCTTCCTTGCAACACAGCTGGCTCACCGACAAAACAAGCCACAGGTCTGAACTTGAGCTAAACTTTTGCAGAACTGAGCGAAGCAGTGAACAAGGGAGGACACACAGAGGATCAAAAAAGCATCCAGAGAGTAATGATAGGGGACAAAACAAAAGAAAACAGGATTGCTGAAAGCGGGAGGAGAAGAAAAGATGACTATAACCAATTACCTAACAAGATTAATGAAAGGAAGAACACAAAATATGAAGGTATTAAGGCAGTGGATCCGGGAAAATGCAAAATGGGGCCATAAAGTAGATAAAGTGGGAGTGGACGCCTGTTGAAGGCCAAGAAAAGTTACAGTTGTGCATGGGTAAAATTGCTCACTCCATGCTTGGAGATAGATGACCAGCCAAGAGTGTCCATTAAGCTGATTCACTGTTCTGCCTTCTCTCAAACACTTCAAATCTTCTCCTGGGCTCCTACAAATCTCAGTGGCTCTAACTCCTGCAGGGGATCTATAATTACAATAGTACACTATGTATATTCCAGTGTGTGTGTGTGTGTGTGTGTGTGTGTGTGTGTGTGTGTGAACCCTTACATGCTTCCTACAGGAAAGAGGATGTATCATCTTTATCATTTTGGAACATTTGCAGACTTTTTAGACCTCTTCCCAGGCAGGACATCCTATGACGTCACTGTCAAACATGAGAGCAGCTTCTTATGCATGTACACCCAGTTGAAAAAAATCTCAGCTACCTCTTACGATTGGAATGTCACACTTTTGCCAAGTAGCTGGAAAGCACAGCCCTGTGTAATGCTCTTAGCGCATGCACTGCAAGTGTTAAATGTGTTTTGGCATTTTGGGTGGCGTTCACAAGATATTTCATGGACTCTGTATTCATTCTGATTTGTTTGGGCAACAGCTGCTTGATATTTGTCTTGTTTTTCATCACTTGACTTTGGGAGAGATACTTTAGAGCCCAAGTTCGAGCTGAGACATGGTGTTCTGCATGTAGCTTTTGGCAGCGAGGTGGTCAGCCCTCTCCAGTTGGCTACACAAATTTGGCTAATTTGCACCTTGATCATACGAAAACCTAAACTATATGTTTCATATGGTGCCACAGCTGAAAGAAAACCAACTCAATCTGGCAAAAATCATACCGCCGTGCTCCACTTTGATCAAAGCATCCTTACTCTGCCATCCATCAGGTTTATTTTCTCCTATCATTCCCAATGAGCACTAATGGGCATTCTTAATGCGAGGTGGCAGGATGAGGGAGCTTGATGTATTGCCTTACGGCTCAGTTACAGGAAAAAAAATACCCTCGACTTTTCCCACAAGAGGGATGCTAATGCCCATAACTGAAAGCAAATGTGAATTCCCAGGGAATCCAGGGTTTAACTGTTCCTCTTGCCCATGGGAGAGGAAATTCAGCATGACGCTATGAAGTACAAATCTGATCTTCTATAGTTCTCATCTGTCACTCATAATATGGAGGACATCTCCTATGTTTTATGGTTGAGTGAAGATAAGCTTAGCCAGGTAAATTTTGGGTGCCATGGGAACAATCTGGGCTGTAGGCATAAATCAATGTAAAGGAGCTGAGGAAAAGCAGTGTGATTAACCCCAAGTAGACCTCACCTGCTTTGGATTTACAGAGGTTAAGGATCGAAAGATCCATTTTAAATCTGCATAAACTGTTAACACAAATGCCACTGTTAAAGTTGATTCGGTGCCTAAATGGGCTGAGGTCATAACTTGGCTCCAAGCACAGTGCAGAGGCAGGGGGATCCAAGTTAGCGTGGATGGGAGGGATGTACAGCACAGCAATGGGAAAGCCCCTCTCTCTGGAGCTCCTGATGTTTCATGTGTTCAAAAAAATGTCGAGCATTCAATCAAAGCAGAGCCACAGATTTGCATTGTTCTTGAAAGTTACTAAACTAAAAAGACAAATAGACAGCTGGGGAAAGAAACATATTCCATTTCTAAGTAACTATGCATCTTAAATGGTACAGTATATTTTGAAGTCATTTTGTGCAGGGGTCCTCTATGTTTTTCAGGCCAAGTACCCCTCAGCTGACGGAGCAGGGACCCTTGTACTTCGTACTGTGTACTTTTTTCACTGCAGTTAGAGTTCATGGCAACACTAGCTTTACTGTCACCATCTAAACACTGAAATCTGCATTTTTTTCAATGAATGTCTGGAACACTGCCTTTATTGGTTTCTCTCCAGAGCAGAGTCCTGCACTGGGTCGAGTACCTGACAGGTAACCCGCAAAAAGCTGTGTAATGTGTAAAAATATGTATATAATTTGATGGCACAGGTAAAAATGAACTACAGGCAGGCGGGCAGCGGGTGAGAACAAAAATATATATTTTTTATGTTGCAGAATAAAACAAATGAAAAAGATGTGCAGTATGTGTGGGATATTTTAACATCTAAATCACTATTATCAAGCCACAATTCCTTTTATTTTGAAAGTCAATGACACAAGTTAAACCTTTGACCCAGTTGTCACATTCGTCACCAACGTGGAGGACTACAGCCATGAACCGAGGAAAAGGTGACACCCTACATCGAGTTTAAGTTTAAGACACGATCATTTTATCGTTTTATGGTGGTGGAAGGAGCATGCTAAAATGTTTCCTAACCTGGCAGTGATTGTGCAGAATGTTTTTGCCATCCCAACATCGAGTGCAGCCAGTGAAAGAGACTGAGAACGGAGAACCCAGCTTAATGTGAGTAAGTAAGTAAGTAAGTAAGTAAACTTTTATTTATATAGCACCCTTCATAGTACGCGTACACAGAGTGCTTAACAATGCAAACAATAAGACCACAGTTCAGTAGGTCACAATAAACGTGCAACTGAAAATTCTAGAAAAAACATACACACAGGCATATGGCAATGCAAGGTCAGTGCATGTAGAAGCATAAAATACATAAACAGATAAAAATAACAATAGAACATGATCACATGGCACTGCAAAGCCAGAGGAAATGAGGTAGACAAGCTGAGAGACAACAGAAAGCGGCAAATAAAACAATGGATACGGCCTAACACTCAAAAGCTAGTCTGTACAGGTGAGTCTTTAACTGACCCTTGAAACTATTTACTGACAGGGCAGATCTCAGACCCAGGGGGAGTGCATTCCAAAGCCTAGGGGCCACTGCCCCAAAGGACCGGTCCCCCTTTGTCTTTAGCCGGGTCCGAGGCACTGACAGGAGGCCTAGGTCAGATGATCTCAAGGACCGGCTGGGGGTGTGGTGGTGAATGAGGTCGCAGATGTAACTGGGGGCTTGGCCGTGAATGGCTTTGAAAGTGAGCAGCAGCACCTTGTACTGGATTCTGAACGGGATGGGTAGCCAGTGCAAGGAGGCGAGTATGGGTGTAATATGGCAAGACTTTTTTGACCTAGTAAGTAATCTGGCAGCTGCATTCTGTACAAGTTGAAGGCGGTCGATGGATGACTGATTGAGACATGTGAACAGTGAATTGCAGTAGTCGAGCCTGGATGATATAAAGGCATGGATTGACATTTCTAGTTCTGAGTAAGACACAATGGAGCGGAGTTTAGCAATGTTTCTCAGATGGTAAAAACAATTGCGACACAGAGACTTCACATGTTTCTCTAGGTGCATTGACTGGTCGAATTGAACACCAAGATTCTTTATATTTGCGTGGACGTTGTTCTTGAGGGGCCCCAGATGTTCTTGTACCCTGGCAGTGACACTGTCAGAGGCAATGACTAGGACCTCGGTCTTCGCAGCATTTAATTGCGATGTGAGTGACTATAGCCTGTGGTGCAGGGGTGGACTGGGACAAAAAATCAGCCCTGGTATTTTCTGTCCAGACCAGCCCACTACATTATCAGCGGACACCACGTAGAAGTCCACAAATCTGGGCAGAGAGTTAGAGAGGAAGTCTATGCAGCCAAAACAGCATGCCACCTTAAACCTGTGCTCCGTTCACGCAAGCTCCAGGTAGTGACACTGCTGATACTATCTTCCCTAGTTCACGACCCCATTTCCAATACTGAAATACAGACAGAGAGAGCAAGTCCTCAAAAAGTGACGGAGGGAGGGAGGTCCACTTCTCAGGCTCTCATATGTCAGGTGCATGGTCAACCTGAGAGAGACATGGATACATTATTAAGTCTCTAATCATCACAAATTAAGTATGAATTCATAAAACATAAAAAAAAATGATAAACTCACCATATCAGAGGAGACTCAACAGCCAAACTTTGGTGCAGTGAAGGCAGACAGTGGAGGCAGAGAGAGAGCAAGTCCTCGAACATGGACGGAGGGGGGTCAACTTCTCTATGTCCAGTGGACAACCTGAGAGAGACATGGATACATTATTAAGTCTCTAATCATCACAAATTAAGTATGAATTCTTAAAACATAAAAAATGATAAACTCTGCAATTTTAATTTCTTCACAGCATTGTGCAAAAGAAAAATACACACTTAGAAAGTCCCTTTGGATAAAGCTGTGCACAAACAATATTATACTCCATTGGAATTGTTCAATTAAGGCGACAATGTCTGGAAAAAATGTGATAAAGAAATGTATAAAATTTGCTTGACAGATTTTGACAACTAGTTGAACATGTTTGTATGTAATGACTCAAGCAACTAAATGAGGACTATTAGTTTTATAGGGAATGACTATTCAGCATTCATAAGTATAGTTCATTTTGACTGACATGACATAAGCAAATGATAATGTTATAAAACAGCAGAGAATTGTATGAAAGCAATTGATGCATGTCCAAAAGCATTTGCAATTTGTTAGAAGGAATGAGAAACTGCTGCTATGATGTGCACAAATGACTCAGTGTTGTGGAGGTTGAACTAACAGTTATGAGACTTTTAATTCTGATCAGAGAAATGCACCAAAACAACTGAGAAAAAATATAATATTTGAGAGCTGTAAAATAGCCTGAGCACTTTTACTGAAGCCTCAAATTGGACAATTTCTGACAATAACCATCCTTTCCTATCCTATCTCTCCTCGTCTTGTACTCCAGATCAAAATATGTATACGTTTATAAACATTTTCTGTGCAGCTATTATACTTTTAAGGTATTTGACCCTTAATAATTCAAAATCATCAGACAAAACTAATGCTTTAGTCTTTACATCCAAAACAGTTCATGTTTTTCTCCTGTTTTATGTAATTGGATACTTTACTGAATGGTTGTAAATGTATTTTCTCCATTAAAAAGAGTAAGAACAGACTAAATACTACACTCTGCTGTCAGAAAGCTTCATGGGCCACTTTGTAGGTAAAGCATTGCATGAAGAAATGACTGCTTGACTTTATCAGTAAAGGTAACATCACATTCAATGTAAAAACGTTTTTTACTTTGTTTTGGACATGTCTCAAAAATATAGCCTAGCCAGCCCCAGGCTAACGTTACTTACCATGTCTGCCTCCACTCACTCATCATCGGTCACGGACAAGATCACCACCGGCTCCCATTGCTGAGTCTGACCCGGCCCACCTCGCTCGTCTCCTGGCGCAGCACCTGCTGCTGCTGGGGTGGTGACAACGGCGCCAAATAAGTCTGTCAATTTTGCACACTTAGCAGCCTCCACCTCGAGAGAGTTTAGCTTTTTAGTCCTCTGTTTCTCAGCACCACCCAGGCGTTTTTTCTTCCTGTCCATTTTCGTCGTCTTTTTAGTATTGGGCTAGTAGTGTAGCAAGATAAGTTAGCGAACAGCCTATGAGGTCCCGCCCCACCCTGGCTCGTGTAGTGATTGACAGCACTGTCAGGGCTCTCTGAGCCTGTCAGCCCATGATTGATTGACAATGATAAA
Source organism: Epinephelus moara (assembly GCF_006386435.1). Classification (NCBI taxonomy): domain Eukaryota; kingdom Metazoa; phylum Chordata; class Actinopteri; order Perciformes; family Serranidae; genus Epinephelus; species Epinephelus moara. The sequence goes on along the minus strand of NC_065522.1, from coordinate 2,503,980 downwards.
CAATAGACCAATAACATGTGTCGATGGCCGCTGGCAAAACACTGCAGTGCTAGCCCTCTGTAGCCAATGATGAGTGGCTGGCCGGCCCAATTGGAGGGAGTTTAGAAAAAAAAGAAACTTGCACCGGCCAAGATAGACCGTCTGATAGGCCATGTCAAAATAATAATTAATTATTATAATTAATTAATAAATTGGGTCAACGGCCCACCGGGATGATGCCCAGTATGCCAGATGGCCAGTCCACCCCTGCTGTGGTGCCATTCGGGTCATGGGACTTTTATTAACAGGTGTGGCTATGACTTATGTTGTGTTCACACCCAGTGCAAACAAAACAATTCACGGGAGTGAATTACATGTAAAGTCAATGTAAAGATGCAATGAGATGTGAATTCACATCAGGCGGAATGACGTGAAATACATGAATTAAGCAGGGCGAATGAAGAGAGTAGCGTGATTTCACGTCACACGCTTTTTCGCGAGAGAAAACTTCAGCGACCAATTCATGCTGTGATAGCCAATCAGCAATGAGATCCTCTCAATCCTTGTATGACAGCAAGGACATACCACAGGAAGTTCATTCATTGATCATTGATTTTATGCGCATATGATGAGTTATTCTTGCGAGTCAACACAAAGTATTTTGGTGTTCAGACTCACATGAGTAATGGGATGCGAAAAATATGCATCACATTTGGTGTGAACACAACATCAGACATAAAGATGGGTAATGGGTTGGCTCTGGTACTGAGCTTTACGGGCACAGGCAGGTGCAGGTTTGCCAAAATTGACCCGTGCTTTGCTCTGCTCCGCAGAGTCCAGAGAGCATCCCAGGACAGAGCTGGCCTTCTTCATCAGCTTGTCCAGTCTCTTCCTATCTGCAGTCGAGACGCTGCTGCCCTAGCAGACCACTCTGTAAAAGATGGCTGATGCCACCACAGTGTCAAAGAAGGTCTTCACGAGGGGTGTCGGTGGCTTAGTGGTAGAGCAGGCGCTCCATGTACAAGGCTGTTGCCGCAGCGGCCCGGGTTCGAGTCCAGCCTGTGGCCCTTTGCTGCATGTCATCCCCTCTCTCTCTCCCCCTTTCACACTTAACTGTCCTGTCCACTAAAGGCAAAAAATGCCCCAAAAAATATCTTAAAAAAAAAAAAAAAAAAGAAGGTCTTCACGAGCGCCCCCTGCACTCCAAAAGACCTGAGCCGCCTCAGCAGGTAGAGTCTGCTTTGGCCTTTCCTGTATAGTGCTGGTATGTGATTAGTCCAGTCCAGTTTATTGTTAAGATGAACACCCAGATACTTATAAGATGTCACCATCTCAATGTCCTTTCCCTGGATGTTCACCGGTGTTGGGGGAAGGAGTCTGCGCCTGCGGAAATCCACCATCAGCTCTTTGGTTTAGGGGGTTAGTTTTGGTTCGTAAGGTACTATAGTTTACATATGCCCAACTCTGACACCGACAGGAGAGAAGTGGTAGAGCAGCGCGGCCATATTATGAAACCAACATGCAGTAGAGACTCAGCATAGTGAACAATTCCATGACTATTATGACTATTATAACATCTACCTGCCAGTGTGGTGGATAACCTTCTGAGATTGACTTGCACTTGGCGCTAGCTGGGTGTTGATTTCAATCATTGATGCATTAATGTAGTAATCATTTCAATGTTGCAGCTGGTAATGGTGGAGCTCTGTTAAATTACTTTATATTTTACTGAGTAGTTTAGCATTTTTTCCTAAATATATCATTATGAAAATAATGTGGGTTGCACAGGGTAGTGGCCACAGTAAAATCAGACTATCAGCGTTGACATAGGTTACTTAGTGGCTTTGCAATCTTTGTAATAAACTCCTGCCATCAGGGGCGAAATTTCGCGGAAAAAATCTGCTTTACGGCAGGAAACGCGTCATGTTTTGCGAAACTGGTCGACCAGCCAATCAGGGACTGGAGGGTCCTTATGAGGAGCTGGGCATGAAATAGTTGAGTCACGAGCACAATGGCAGACGGACGAAGTTTGGAGACAAGTGAAAAACGGCCTAGCGAAAGAAAACAAGCTCCTCTGTCTGAGGAGGCAAAGAAGAGCAAAAAGAGTGATAAAAGAAGAGGAAAAACAAGAGTAAACCTCAGTCAGGCGTTCAAGAGATGGAGGGAGCTCCGTGACCAAAGAGGATTCAAAACCAATGTCCAGCTAGCTTTCTTTTAATTGGATCAGTACGTAACACGGCTAAATGTGAGCTAGACAAGAGAGGACTGTACTGTACTGGCTGCTAGTTAATTCCTAGCTGGCCAGCATTGCAAATTGCCGCAACCAGGGACCGGGTAGTGAGTGTTGTTCAGCTGACATCCTGGTGCCATTTTACGGCAGCCCTCGGACAGTGATACCCCCCTCCCTTCCTTCTGTTCTCTTCTCACGGAGGCAGCTATCGACGGACATCGCCCAGCTAAGTGAACACTGGACTTTTCACTGCAACAGCCTTAGACTGAGGAGCATCAAAATCAGTTAACGTTAGTCCACACAGCTCTCACAAGCTGGCCTGGAGAGCAGGGGGGATCATGTCGGTCACTGGCCATAAATGTGAGGGCAGCTTTCGCAGCTACTGGGCACCCAGCATCTCCGACTGGGAGAAGTGGAGTAAAATCCTCTCCTCCGCTCCCGTTTGTCTGGTGAACGCCTCTCCTCTGTCAATACACTCCGCCAGCAATTTAATAATATTGATGCCAGTTGTAACATTTGAATGTTTTAGTAGTAAGCCATGTTCTAAGCGCGACAATGTATAGTGAGCCGGTGACTGTTGAAAAATAACTCCGCTGTGCGTTGGGGTTCCCTTCCCCCGTTGGGAGTTATTTTTCAACCGTCACCGGCTCACTATACATTATCCCTTACGTGTCTACTGTTGTTTGAACTGATAGTGTACATATTGGTATAATTTACTGTGAGTTGTTTGTACTGGTACTGTGCATTCTGGTATAATTATTTGCATTGCTATTTGTTTGTTCTTCAGATAAATCTGATAATTGTTGCTCGGTCTCTTTACTCATTTATTTAGTATATTGTCCACACACCTTCTCATTCTACATATACATAGAGGTATACTGGTGGCTTTACAGCCTACATTTTATTGATTATGTCTGATCCCCACGGTCAATTTGGTCGTTGCGACAGTGCAAGCAACACCACTGACGCTAGGTGGCGCCAAGCTAAAAACCCCCGAATCCTATCTGTTGCCTCTTCAAACCTGTAATAATACATCATAATTTATTTGCTGATTCATTGTATGAATCATCATCAGTGTTGGGCAGTAACGTGTTATTAGTAACGCGTTATTAGTAACCTGTTACAGTAACGCCGTTAGTTTTGGCAGTAACTAATACTCTAACGCGTGATCAGTTACTGTTACCAAACGGTGCGTTACTCCGTCATTTTTGGTCAGGTTTTAAAACGGCGCGCAGCATGCAGTATTCCTTCACAAACTGAAGTTCCCTTTCACTAAAACATTTTAGCCCTAAACAATAAAAGATAGTCAAGTCAGATAGAGGTATATGAACAATTCTTACCAGAGCATCTTAATGAAACACGTCTCTCACCATCTCTGAAGTCATTGTTGACCTGCTGGCCTCACCACAGTGCTGTAACGTTACATTAAGCGGTAGCGCTTCTATAGATTTTTAGTCCCAGTAACAGTTAGTTATAGTTACATCCAGTGACGTGATATCCATTGTTATCCCGAGGAAGCTTTTGTTGTGGACAGACAATGTCTGCAGTGGGCAACAGACTCGACACCATCATGTAGCTCTTCAAATGTTCTCTTTAGCTCATTTTCCATATTTGTATCCAAGTACCGTAAAACGTTTAGCTGGCTGACAGCGAGTTACTCCACTGTATAAGACGGTTGCATGTTTCCTATACTTTTCAATTGTTTTGTCAAGTTGTAGTCAAACAGTCCCTTGGATAAACTCCATCCGTTGCTGCTTAGGCGATGCAGCTACGAGCCAATACAGTTAGGAAATGTTTTGGGCTGCAGGGCTGAGTTTCCCAAAACATGATCCTTCTTAGCAATATTGTCTTCTTTGTGGCTTAGAAAAACTACACTGCAAAAAAGAAAAGCACCTAGCGCCCTCTAGCGTCCCCACTCAGTCATCTACAGCAAGGATGTACTCAGAGTATAGATGACACTAGTGCGTGTGCGTCAAGGTCATGGTGTGATGGCGAGCCAAGACGAGAGTCCTAAGGCAAGTTTTTTTTTTTTGGGGGGGGGGGGGGGGTCAGTAACTAAAAAGTTACTCTTCTCAGTAACGCATTACTTTCTGGTTTAAGTAACTGAGTTACTAACTGAGTTACTTTTTAATGAAGTAACTAGTAACGGTAACTAATTACTATTTTTCAGTAACAAGCACAACACTGATCATCATTCATCATCACCATTCATTCATTGTATGATGATGATGAATTGCCCCATTGAGATGTAGTGGAGTAGAAGTGCCAGATGCCTCCTGCTGCTGCTGCCATCATTAGTCATTAGTCATACTTCTACTGTTATTATACACATATGACTGTCACACATGTATACTGCCAGATATTAATACATACTTTCAACATATTGTACCACAGTAGCCAGAACTATAACTATAATATTATTACTTTCAATAATGTTGTTGTAAGCTACTGTCATTACTTGCATCTCTCTCTCTCCCTCTCTCTCTCTCTCTCTCTCTCTCTCTCTCTCTCTCCCTCTCTCTCATTGTGTCATACGGATTACTGTTAATTTATTATGCTGATCTGTTCTGTACGACAGCTATTGCATGTCTGTCCGTCCTGGAAGAGGGATCCCTTCTCATTTTTTTTTCCCCCCGTTAAAGGTTTTTTTTTGGGGAGTTTTTCCTTATCCGCTGCGAGGGTCATAAGGACAGAGGGATGTCGTATGCTGTAAAGCCCTGTGAGGCAAATTGTGATTTGTGATATTGGGCTTTATAAATAAAATTGATTGATTGATTGATTGATTGATAAAGTAGTAGAAAAAAATACTTACTAAAGTACAAGTACATTAAAGTACAGTGCTTGACTAAATGTACTTAGTAACATTCAACCATCATTAAGGTTGTGTATTGTAACTCCAATGCTTTTTTTATGAATAGGCAAATTTATATTTGATATTTTGGACTCATGTTAATTTGTATTTTTAGACTAATTTAAATATTTGAAAAGGAAAAAATAACAAAAAAAATCTCAGAAAATAATTTGGTCACAAGCTGTTCACTTAATAAACCTACTACACTAAACTGACTAACTAGAAGCAACAAATCAAAGCATACAAGTGGGTCTCTGCGTGTGTGTGTGTGTGTGTGTGTGTGTGTGTGTGTGTGTGAAGGGAGAAAGAAAGAGAGAGAGAAAATAGTGGGCATGACCTCCTGGGGTACACGTCACGTCACGCCAGGTACTGATAAGAGTAAGGCGGGAAATTTGAGAGAAGAAGTACTGAGGTGGGATACAAGAGCAAGACAATGGGTCATAAAACAGCTGGCCACGTGCACCTTTACAGTACGCACAAGATGGCGTCCAGCGGGATCAAACACACTGTATGCTCTAACAAAATAGCTGTGCCAACACGTGTAGGTGTGTAGACGAACTGCTCATAAGGAGTTGCTCACAGGACAATGTGTGATTTTACCACAGGTATAAGGTGTGTGTGTGTGCGTGCAAGTGTGCGTGTAGGTTAGTTAAAAGAGAGAAAGAGAGAGAGAGGGAAGGCGAGCGGGCGCTCGTAATCAGTGCGAGGTAAAAGCGGCCATCTTTCCTATCCCTCAGACACCGGTAGACTAACTGGGTCAGCCTACCGTCCACTGGTCCTTGTTACAGATAGGAATGCAGCGTATTGTGAGCGCGCGGCCAGCACAACTAACGGCGCGTTATCCACCGAAATGCACAATCAATTTGCTCTGGCAAGCACAACAAACAGCAATCAATGAACAGATTATCAAAGTAAGGGACATGGCGGTCCACAGAGTTCACAAATCACAGTTAAAATTCACACTTAAATCAAAATAATATATAAATATAAAGTCTCTGCCCAGACTGTGTGTCCCGTCTGTTGCTCCGGGACTAGGACGCTACAGCGGCCCCGCTTCCTACAGCGGGATGAAAGATGCTGTCCTCGGTGTGGCAGAAGAGGGATCAGTTGAGTCGACTCAGTTGAAGAAGTGGGGCCTTGGTGGCTCCGTCTTCCTCGGGAGAAAAGGGGGTTTCTCCAAACTCTGCATATGCTGAGGAATGGCGGGGTTGTGCGGTGTTCCTCCAGTTCCCCGTGGAGTGTTAAAAAACAAAAAGAAAAAGTGTCTTTCCTCGTCCACTGAGTCAAGAAACAAAAGAGTGGCCTAGGTCAGTTGAATTCAAATGTTTGAAGTGCTCCCTAGCAGTAACTTGTGCACAGAAAGCTTTGGCTTCCTTCCAGCAACTCCTCACTCGGGGATTGCGAGGGGCGTAAGTGCGCAACGGCAATTAAAGTCTCAGTGTTCCGTCTGACTCCACCTGAACCTGGCTGCTGTCACCCAATAGGGAGCAAGAGTTTGAATTTCAAAAGTGATTTACACTTTTATATTTACCGGACCGATGGAAGCTTGGCACGTTCCTTTGTTCTTAGACTGGCTGGTTTTGTTAAGCCCTCTCTGTTGTTTAAAACGTGTGGCTGAGGTCCCAACACAAGCAACAGATGCATGTAAAAACAAGAGTTTTAGAGATTGCAACTTATGTTCAATCCATGTGAATAGTTCCATTTCTCTTTCTTCCTTGATCACAACTTCATGTACAGTACACCATGACTGATGAGGCAGCCATTTTTTGAGGACTGTAAGAAAACAATTAGGTCTTTATCACCAGTCGGATCCCACTTTACTGTATTTTCCATGAATAAATGTACCTAGTGGCCCGTGTCAGCTTCTAAATATGAAAGAGATGTTAAAACTTTCCAGTTACAAGAGTACTTATTGTAATCACAATAAAGGAAATCTGACTGTAATAAAATGCAAACCAGACAGAGCTTGAAAGATTGCTGGAGACAAAAGAGCTTTGTGTCTGGAGCTTTTATTTTGTGAGCTTGTCTTACATTCGGGTTGGCCTGGTGCCAGACCAGACATCATCTAAAGAGGGAGCAAAATCTATTCTTTCAGACAGACTGTGCTTATAAAACCAGCTTACGTCAACTTATACATAACATAAATCCTACATCCATTTCCATGATTCTGTATCATTGCAATCAACAACACAACTATGTCTTTCTTTATTTCTCTGTCACCAAAATTTATGGCAACTGTCGAGGGAAATTTATTTTGTACTTTGAAAGTGAAACATCAATCTACAGAACACTCAAAAGGTGACATCAGTTGAAGCATGCAACACAATCTAGAAACGGTAACATTCTTTAAATGCCCCTAACATTAACATGAGGTCTTGGTTGTGTCTGGGCATGACAGTAGTGTTTGAAAGAGAGGATCATTTTCTTATTGTCTTGAGGCATTTCAAAAAGTCCATCTGCATTGTGTTTCATACAGTATATTGCGGAATCAAGCTGTGGAGTTAGAAAGTTTGAAGTGGACAATCCTGAAACAGGAAGTGTCAATCCCTGAGAAAAGGCAACTGTCTTTCACAAATGGGCGAGGCTACTCTTCCACTTTCCTTTTCAACTTTCTGTTCTTTGATTTCTTTTTCCACCTTCTTTTTCCAAGATGGTTGGTGAACAAGTTATTGTAACTCTCATCCTCCTCTTGCTCCTCCCTATCTTCTTTGTACCAAGGTCCCCACACGCCCCCATTGTACTGAGGGTTAGAGCGCAGATCTTTAGCCGGGTAGCGTACTGGCACTGCAGTCCTGTTGTGCTGCGCTAGCCGTATTAGCATCTTCTTCACTATGTGAGGGTAGCGCTGGGACAAGTCCACTCTCTCATAAGGGTCGGCTGTGATGTTGAATAGCCAGATGGATTTACCACGGTCCCAACGGACACGCTCATTATGCCAGCGATTGGTTAACCGCTGGTTGGAAAAGGTTTGCGGGGGCACCCAGTCGCTGTACCCAGGGACACCCGTCAGGAGCTTCCAGTGGCCCACCCGGAGTGCAGCCCGGATGGCAGTGTTCCATAAGCCATACCCGGCCTTCCATGAGCCATTCTTGGCTTTGATGTAGATTGGGTCAATGTTGTGAAGAATGTCCTGACGAGGAGATGGGCGGCCTTCACTGATAGCCTCCCAGACATCATAACCATCCAGATTCAGATCTTCGTCTAAAGTCCCTTCACCCAGGGTCACCAATGTAGGGAACCAGTCAGTGATGTGGACCAAACTTCGACATTTTGTCCCTTTATTTACCAACAGGGGACTGTGAACAAAGCCGACCGCCCGAATCCCTCCTTCCCAGTAGGTGGCTTTACTCCCCCTCAAGGGCCAGTTGCTTCCACCTGCTAGTGGTTGGCCTCCGTTATCTGAGGAGTACACTATAACTGTGTTGTCATAATAACCGTAGCGTTTTAGCGCTAACGTGAGGTTGTGGATAGCTTCATCTAGGCAGGACACCATGGCAGCATATTTACGACGATGCAAGTTTGGAATGCCCTTGTAGCGTTCGAGGTATCGGGCAGGAACTTGCAGTGGGGAATGAACGGCCTGATAGGCTAAGTAGAGAAACAAGGGTTGTCTGTGAGGGCTGTGATTGGCTAAAATGCTGATAGCCTTTCGAGTAAACATCACAGTCGAGTACAAGCCACGGTCCTGTTCCCAAGCTGCCTCTTCCCCTTCATACAAATCATAACCACACATACCGGGCCCTTCACATTTATAGTGACTGTAGTAGTCCCCACTTCCTAGCAGGGAGCCAAAAAAAGTGTCAAAGCCACGCTGGGTGGGCAGGCAGCCGCGCTTGTAGAAGCCAAGGTGCCACTTGCCCACCATATGGGTGGAGTAGCCTGCTTGTTTGAGCTTTTGGGGCAGAGTGACATTTTCCAGCGGCAGGCAGTTGGGCTGGGTGGCTCGGATAATGGAGTGTTGAAGGCCTGTGTGGATCTGATACCTACAAAATAAAAACAAATATTAGCCCATCAGAGACATAAACAGTTGTAAAGGGTTTAAGCAACTTTGATTAAAGGTGGTCATCTGGTAAAGCTGGTAGAAAAGCCTGTAAAAAAAATATTATGCTACTGAAAAAAATATTTTTGCTATGTCTCCCTGCCAGCGATAGCCATTGCTTGAAGCATTATGTTTTTGGGTTGTCTGTCCGTCCGTCCGTCCCATTCTCGTTAATGCGGTATCTCAACCTCAACACCTTTAGGAAATTTCTTTAAATTTGGCTAAAATATTTGGACTTAACAATGAACTGATTTGATTTTCTTCAAAGTTCAAACGGCAAGATCAGTGTGACCTTGCGTCCATCTCATTTTTGTAAATGTGATATCTCAAGAACTTTCTTAATTTTTGGAAAACCATCCACTTGGACTCAACAATGAACCATTTAGATTTTGGTGGTCAAAGGCAACAGTCATGGTCAATGTGACTTGGTGTCTGTCTCATTTTCAAGAATGCCTTGAAGGAATTCCTTTAAATTTAGCACAAACATCCACTTGGTTGCAAGGATGAACTGATTTGAAAGGCACTGTGACCTCACAAAAGATGTCTTGGCCATAACTTGTGACATAATGACAAAGGTCAACTTTACTGTTGCGTCATAATGTTCTGCAGAGTAGGGCTGAACGATATATCGTTATCTTATCTATATCGAAATATGAACATGCAAGATATTAATATCCCAAAAAGCAACGATATTGATGATATAATTTCCCCATGAGTTTCCCCAGCTCAACCTGCATGTACAGCTAAGGCCAGCCAATTACAAACCTCATGTCCTGCTTGCCTTTCCCTCCCTGATTCCCTTTTGCGCTTTCTTGGCGACTAGGATTCCATCTCCTGTGATGCTGCATATGCATGATCCTGCATTATGCTCAAAGAGTGGGACTTTGTTATGCTGCTGTATTGCCGGGGTAGCAGCTAAGCGGCTTCTCAGTCATGCAGCACTGGCATGGCTCTCAACAAAAACGCCGAAGGCGGGGCTATTCCCTGGTAGTGCTATATGTTCCTTGCTGGCGGACGCATTCTCAAGATGGCGAAACGTTATGGAACCCCCCCAGAGGACTTACCCGCACAATGTACAAGCATTCCGAAATTCTCCTTTTACGAGAATAAGTCAGATTATTGGTGGAGGTAATAATACACCAATGATGACATATTTATGAATGCAGACATCAATTTTTGCCAATAAACAACTGAAAATGTTACTAAATGTCCCTTTAACCTTGTGGTTCATCATGCTACTGTTCTCTGTCTGTTTGGTTCAACTCATTTTGTCTTAATTCTAATCATACTCAGGTCTATGTGGATCAGGGCTGACTTTTCTCTAATTGGGTCTGTTTTTATCAAAAATAATTCATACTCAGGCTTTCACAGGTTAAATTAATTTTAGATCAGGTCAAAAATACTGTACCCCTGAAGATTTCTAATTAGCCTTGAAATCCCTTTTGTAAAGGATATCCAGCCCTAGTAGAGTAGATTTCTTGCCACAACTTTGAATGAAATCAAGGAAAACTAAAGCTGTGGGATTAGTAGTCTAACTTAAAAGAAGCCAAGCCAACTTTGTCATCACTGAGACTGTAACTGTGTGTGATAGAGTATGTGACTGACTTGGCCCACAGTTAGGCAACCCTGCTGCCTTTGGAAGCAGCTCTCAGAAGACAAGGACAATATGCTTAGACTTTATTTCTCTCTGACTCCCCACGTCTGCTTTGAGCGAGAGTAAGACACCTAGCACACAAGGAACTGATAAAGCCACCTTCTTCACTCTTTTGACCCCTCCTTACTCCCCCTTGAGGATAGTGATGTGCAGTCAAGCTGTCAGCAGGAGAAGTGAGTGAAAATAAGTGTCTAGTTTTGGTTTCCAGAGAGGAGGATTTACCTGGAGGAGAACCAGAAGGTGGTCAGTCCGCGCAAACCTCTGTTGCCACTTGAAAATGCAAAAATCCCTTGAGGGTTACATCACTGTGTGGTACGTGCAATGTTCCAAACTAGCAATAAACTCTACTACTACTTACAACTGAAATCCTACTCAAAAACACACACAAAAAAACCCTAATACAGTTTACAATAGACATATCTGCATAAAAGCACAGAGTGCAACTGCAAACACATACACACTAGGGATGTAACGATTACCGATATTACGGTAAATCTCGGTTAATTTTTACACGGTAAGAATTACTGTTTGTTTAAATTAATTGCATTATCGCGGTGGATTATCAGGATATGTAATAACAGCCTCATTCAAGTTTTGCGATGCAGACGCTACGTGAATGCGTAGCATGTGTAAACACAAAGAATAAAAACATGGCGGAAGGTGGTGATAGCGGCACTCAGGACATTTTCCCCCCCAACTAAACGCACAAAGTCTGAGGTCTGGGCGTACTTTGGGTTTCTGAAGAATGCCGAGGGACAGCTGGTGGAGGACAACTATCCTGTGTGCAGAACATGCAGAAAGAAAGTTGCTGCGAAGGGTAGCAACACTACAAATCTGCTGGCTCATCTCCGTGACCATCATCCACAGCTTTACAGCCAATGCAAGTTATGCTATGCAAACGTCAGTTATTGTGTGAGGGACTTCGGTTTTACTAAGATTGTCATAATGTGTAACTCTCGACGTATACGGGACATTTGAGCCGTATCTGTCCTCCTAAACGGCGACTAGGTTTTCCGTTTTCGTTTAAGACACTTAGGAGCTAATACTAGCTGAGTAGCTAATAGCCGTATTAGCAGCTATGTTGCTAACGTTAAGTGTTTCAAAACGAAACGGAGCTGAAAACACTGAGCGGAGCCGACAGAATATAAACCGACGTAACGTAACGCTAATTGAGATCAACTATGATTGAATCACTGTGATTATGGTTATTGTATGGCGAGCTAGAATCGATATAGACGGCCAGTTATGCTTTCTCGACATAAGCTCAAGGAAACAACATAAAACGCTGCCGTGTTAACCTTTGACCGAGAGCATGCACTCCTTTTCTCATACAGGTAATCCTCTGACTCACATGCACACTTCTAATGTGTGAATTATTCTGTGTAATGATGACCATTGCCCTTAGGGTTTTTTTGGTTTCTCCTGCACATTTGTGATATCTATTCTATATATTGTATGTCTTTTGTTCTACTCTTGCATTGTTTTGTTTTATATATATTTTTCCTCTTGTGCTAATAAATAAATAATATAAAAATTGTTTACATATTTTTCTGACTGTTAAAATGCACCAGACAAATAAGCTTTGTTCCTGTAATTTGTTTACATATTTTGTTCATTTAAAATAATTTTTTCTGTTGCTGTGCCAATCCCTTGCCCCTTTAATGTGAAAGTTTCATTTTAATATAAGATTTTGGCTGTTAACATTTTAGTATGATAAGGAAGTTACAAGATTGAGTGAAGTTATTTCAATATATGTATTTTTTGGACATTTTACAGTGCTTAAAAAAATATCGCGATATTATCGTTTACCGTGATAATTTGGTCACTATAATCGAGATATCAAATTTTCCATATCGTTACATCCCTAATACACACCACCCTGCATGAAGCACTGCTGGCTGAGCCAACAGCGTTATTTCAGCTAGCTTAGAGATGCTTCTGTTTCATAAGTTTATCTAACCCTGGCATGATGAGATCTGATAAAATAATGCTCACGTCAACTTAAGTCATCAGCAATAGAAATGTAGTTATTCACACATTTTTCACTGTGATTAGAATTCACGGTAACACTGGCTTCAGTATTGCCATCTTAACACTGAAATCTGCATTTTTTCAGTGACCTTCTGGAACACTGAATTAACTGGTTTCTCTCCTGAGCAGAGTGTGCTGTGTATGTAACAGGTACTTTCACATGGGAGGACGGGGTTCGAATCCTGGCCTGGGCGAACATCATCCAGTAAGGGTCCTTCGGTAAGACTCTAATGCTATACCTGCCTACCTCAGGCATGAGCGATTATAATCCTGATAGAGTCATACTGGCTCAGATGTCGCTTGGGTCAACAAGGTTTGCGTAGTTGCTAGGGAACCAGGGCAATCTGATGAGAAATGGGCTACTGGAACAAGACATACATTGACAAGGGCGGAGAACACGGAACTGATGGAATGCTACTATACAAGCAATCCCAGAGAGAGGGGATATATGTAGATAATGTGGGACCTATGGATACTGCAAAACCCACAATCAAGACTAACTAAGACACATCAGTGTTCCAACATCCGCAACCGCCAACTACCATCACAACTAGAGATCAATGAAATACTTCAACAATACTACAGCAAGACGGAGCCAGGACGACAGGTCAGCGGGGGATGTCATCATCATCACCCCCACAATTCGAGATTGGGTACCAAGCCCCGGTAGATACAAACTGCCTCAATGTAAGAGCAGCTGACCTGAGAAGGAAGATTGTGAGCAAACTGGAAACCTGGAGCCTCCCAATGAATCCCAAAGCTGAGTTGCCAAGTACCTTCAGATGATCTGCTAGAAGATGCTAATGCTGCCCTAAATACCATCACTACAAGGATCATCACTGAGACCAACAAGATGTTGCACGGAATGTCCCAACATCAAGCGCAGCCAGTGAAAAAGACAAATCATTGCATTCTCTTTTTATTTACATTTAACACAACATCCCATCTTTTTGGAATTGGGGTTGTACTTTAGTTTGTAAGTTTAGTTTTTTTGAAGCAACACTGGATTGGATCACCCTGAACATTGCCAAATCCAGATAACCAGTGCTCTGAATGAATGAACAGCATCCAGTTTTTTTGGAAATTAGCATCGTAAGATGAAGCTGATCTTTTATAGCAAAACATGGGACATCCAAATCATTTCGATCCAGATTAAATATTTTGAACAACTGGTTCCTACTTCTGATGACTCAAAATTTCCCCCGTTCTTCTCATTTTCATCATGGAGCTACTCTCAGTATGAGTGCTACCTCTCAGACATCTGATGATGATGATTGAGCTATCTCTTCCAATGTTGGTGCACGTGTGATGAATTGATAGACTTTGAGGTGTTGTTAAAGGTGAACTGTGTAAGATTTAGGGGGATTTGGTGGCGTCTAGCGTTGAATTGCAGATTGCAACCAGCTAAAAACGTCCACCAGCCAGAAGTCCTTTAGTTTTCATTGTTCAGGAAGTTTTTAACGGGAGCCGGACCTGGGGCCTCATGTACAAAAGGTGCGTACGCACAAAAACGTGGCATACGTCCTTTTCCACGGCAAAGTTCAGATGTATCAAGAGTGAAATGACAGTGGAAATGTGCGGTGCCTCACGCCAACTTCATGGCTGGCGTATGCACGTTTCTAGAGGGGAGAAGGGAATCTCAGGTGCAGGGCCTATTTAAATATGATTTGCATATTTAAATGGGTGAGTGGACAGGGAGGGGTCGGGTACTCAATCATGTGCGCTCAATTCAACGTTGATTGGGATGTACAAAGGAAATGTACTTGGATTCATGCCTACGCAGATTCATACATCTGGATGTTTTTGTGCATACGACATTTTCTGGATTTAAGCATACGCCATGTAGGCCCCGGGTGATTAGAATGGCTGAAAACGCAGTTTCATGTTACAAATTAGAGCATCTTCAACGCTACTCAGCATCTCGAGGCTAACCCACAGCATGCTATTGTGTGCTCAGCCCTTTTCTCTCATACGTTAATGGGCTCTAGTTTCGCAGACCGGGCGAGGCGGGGGCGCAGCGCACCTGCATTTCGCCAACTGGGTGTGGCCAGGCGGATCTTGCAAGTTTGGCACACCGTGCGCCTGGCGCAGCTACTCCTCTTTCCCACCTCCGTCCCTCCTACCTGCGCAAGTCGGAAAGAGGGAGGAGAGAAGGCGTGGAGTGGGTTTTACACACATCACACCAATCAAATGAGCCCCTCTCCTCGCCCTTAAATGCGCCGCGCGAAGGCGTAATGAGAGTTTACTCAATTCGCCATGGCAGAAGAGAGCAGCAGCGTCAGACGGCCAAACTTCTCCCAGGAGGAAACTGATGTTTTGGTCCGGGAGGTCCAAGCTCGCAGTGTCCGAATATACGGAACTGCGAGCAGACCTCCACGGGCTGATGATGCAAAGGTAGCCTGGGAGGAGGTCACCACAATTGTAAATCAATGTTGCGTTTCTCTCATGCGCGCACGCTCTCTCTTTCTCTCTCACAGTCTCACTCTGTTTCTTTTCTTTTGACTTTTCTAAGACGACAGATGCTGAATATATACTCCCTATCTGATGCTGTGGCTGTTTGTGGTTGGCTGAGAGGGATGTGGACTCATTAGTTTGTAGCTGTGTTAATCAAATTAGGTTGGGTTTCCATTACACGTGCCAAACGTGCCAAACGGTGCCAATCCCCTTTGATCTGACATCAGATGTGACGGGATAGTCGATATAGAGATAGATTTATGTGCTGATTGCAGATAGTTGCATTGAATAGTGTTTTTTTGGGTGTTTATTGCATCGTTAATGTGCCTGATATTCTGGAAACCTGCCTGTGTTGACAGTAGACGTGGTTTCAGTTGGCGAGCTTTTAGCGCACCTTCAGCGAAGCCTTTTGGCACGAAACTGTCACTGCGCCAAGCTGGATCTGTCGACACCTCCCCCTGCTGCTGCTGCGCCGCCACACCCATCTCAGCGCACCTCAGTCTGCCAAACTACCAAACTGAGCATGCCTCGGGTTGCGCTGCTCGAAACTAGCTCTGCGCGGGGTTCGCCACCTGCGCCACCCTGCGCTGCGCCGGGAAACTAGAGCCCAATGTGTGCTCACCTTTTTCTGATCCAGATGTTTATGAGGTTTTTACCATAAGTTGAATTATCCGGAGAAGTCTCTTCTTCTCCAAAACAAACAGACCTGATGATTTAAACCGGTAAAACACCGAATAATGCAGTTTCATGTTACAAATCCATGTACTTCTGACGGATTTTGACATGTTGCTGCGGGTGGCTAGTGCAACACATGCAACACACCTTTTTTTCTCAGATAACACAAGATCCAGGGGCCGTATTCACAACTTCTTATTACAAAGAGTTGCTCCTAGTGACATAATTCTAAGGAAATTTTTTAAATTTTTTCCCCTCAATGTTAAGGTTAGGTGCTTGTAAAGATAAAAGATATTCACAGGGCATCTTGGACCTTGAGAGCTCCTGAGGTGAGCCCCAGCTCCTGACAGTTTTTTAAGAGGCCTAAGAGTTTCTTAAGCAGAGGAGAAAATGGCAGAAACACAAAGAGGTAGGAAAATATTCTCCAAACACTGGAAGGCAGTGAGTAAATGAAATGCTACAGATTAGATTGTGCAGGGATAATATGTGTGGTTAATGTCATTAGGCATACGCACACATTTCCCACCTAATGCTATAATGCCCGAAATAAAATGATCATGAGGATATTTGGAAAACTGGAAACATTTAACAGTGCAGCAGTGATGACTTGGGTCTGTCTCAACCTTCCATCAGCAGAGTGATCACACTAACAGTGACAACACCTTCACAGTTAGCAGTTAATTTAATTTCCACTGGGTGTCCACACCTTGCAGGCTCATAAAAAGGCGTGTCTGTGACAACCAATCACATCTGTTTCTTTCCCTTCCTTGCTTAGAGTTGCTCTGAGAATGTTCCTAAATCACTCCTAAGCTAGTACTCCTTATTAAAATTCTTAGGCTAAGTTAGGAGCTGTCTGAAGCTGAAAACACACTGGCACCATCGCTAGCACACTGGACGTATCGCATTGCAACTCGTCAAGAAATGACCACACACAGTTATTACTACTCTTACTGAAAGATCTCAATCAATCAATCAATTTTATTTATAAAGCCCAATATCACAAATCACAATTTGCCTCACAGGGCTTTACAGCATACGACATCCCTCTGTCCTTATGACCCTTGCAGCGGATAAGGAAAAACTCCCCAAAAAACCCCTTTAACGGGGAAAAAAAACCGGTAGAAACCTCAGGAAGAGCAACTGAGGAGGGATCCCTCTTCCAGGACGGACAGACGTGC
>NC_065522.1:2478750-2483405 GCF_006386435.1 Epinephelus moara | reverse complement strand
AATTATTAACGAAACCCATATCGTTTGCTGGACACCACCTGGACAGCCAGCGATTAAATGATGACATGCGGCTAAACATGTCATCACTGGTCAGATTTGGGAGGGGTCCAGAGAAAACTACGGAGTCCGACATCGTTTTTGCATATTCACACACCGAGGCAATATTAATTTTAGTGACCTCCGATTGGCGTAACCGGGTGTCATTGCCGCCGACGTGAATAACAATATTACTGAATCTACGTTTAGCTTTAGCCAGCAGTTTTAANAATATTAATTTTAGTGACCTCCGATTGGCGTAACCGGGTGTCATTGCCGCCGACGTGAATAACAATATTACTGAATCTACGTTTAGCTTTAGCCAGCAGTTTTAAATTAGATTCAATGTTGCCCGCTCTGGCCCCAGGGATACATTTGACTGTGGCCGCTGGTGTTGCTAACTTCACGTTTCTCAGAATAGAGCTGCCAATAACCAGAGTTTTATCCTCAGCGGGTGTGTCGCTGAGTGGGGAAAAGCGGTTGGAAACGTGAATAGGCTGGTGGTGAGCCACGGGCTTCGGCTTGGAGCTGTGCTTCTGGTGAACCGTAACCCAACCTCCCGGCTGAACGGGAGTTACCGGAGGACAGTTAGCAGAGGCTAAGGCTATGCTATGTACCTGATCTGTACCTCTTTCACCTGTGCATTAGCTTAAAATCAGGACAGCCCCAAACTAAACTTAATTTCTCACCTGAAGAGCAGATCTCTAGAGCTATGACTCACCAGGGAATATCTTTTTGGCCATTTTCTTTATAATGTCAGGATTGTGGGTCATTAAGCTCGGAAAGTTTCTCAACCACAACAATGAGTCTCTCCTCATTCAGTCTTTGTCACACACGAGGCAGCAACAGCAACAGAGTTCTCTTTATATATCCATTATGAGGAGAGGAATCAAGCTGCCATAGGATCAATGAAAAAGAGCTGCTACAGGAGCTGGTATGTACAAGCAAAGAGTCGGGGAAAAATCCATTTAATTCTGCGTCCAAGAGCGCCTAGCTAACGCCGGTGTGAGGTTGTACATTGACATAATAAAGGTGTATATTTTGACCCACCACATTCACCGCCTGTGTATTTTGGCCTTGAGAGTACCAAGTTCTCAGAATGCTTGTGAATATGGCCCCAGATGTTCAGAAGGTTTTTGCTGGAAGCTGAATTATCCACAAAGGTCTCTTCCTCTCCAAAATAAATGGACCAGCTGATTGAAACCACTAGAAACACAGTACAAAGCAGTTTGACATGACATATCAGTGCGTAACTCCTTATCGCCTTATCTGGAGCTAGTGTTTGGTTTGTCTATTCTGGGCTACTGTAGAAACATAGCAATGCAACATGGCGATCTCCATAAATGAAGACCCGCTTCCTTTGTAGATATAAACAGCTCATTCTAGGGTAAGCAGAACACAACCATTAATATTTTCAGGTTATTATACACTAAAGAAAGCATACTTATTATATTATATTATATTTCTGCCAATATATCCCCCTAAATCCTACACACTGGTCCTTCAATAGCCACAACCAATGGTCACAGGTGCATGTGTTTGCAATTGTATCACAGCTCAACCCTTACCACCTCCACTAACCAACCTCTTTGGGGAAACCCTGACCACTGAACCACCTCATCACCACTGTGTTTAAACTCCAGCTGCAGTTGGCAGAGACACTCCTGCTGACAAACCTGGTGACAGAGCTGTTTGTTCTCTGGGGAGAATGATACTGTCTGTTCTGCACTGCCTCACTAAAACTAAATGCTATCTAGGTTTGAAGCCTCCAAATTTTTTGAAAAGTGTTTACAATGTTTACAACTTGGCAACAGTAATTCCCACAGATTTCAAAGCCGGTTCCCAGGACCTTTAAAATATTTAACTCCTCAGGATAATAATAAGGCACAATTCCGAATTTGATACCTCTATTCATTGCAAGTCTTTGAGGTCAAGTCAGTGAAATGAAAATAAGAACCACACTGGGCCTGTTGGGAGCCAAGAGAGAGTGTCGGTTTCATATGGCAATGAGAAGAAGTTCTTGTCACTTGGTGGTCTACGCGGGAGGGGGCTTTGAAACCCAACTACAGACATGCACACTGGGGGATAGAGAAGGCATTGTTGGTCTGTCATTAGGCGACACGATTTGAATGAACTAAGAAAAGGATGGGAATGAGAGGAAGAAGTGAAGGGAATGTGTTTGTGGGTGAGACAACAACATCAACAACACAAAGTCGACCAAGCCTGGCATGGGAATGTGTTTCTTTATAAAAAAAAAAAAAAAAAGGCATTAAGAGACTTGTTTACTCCACAATTTTGTTGAAAAAATCCACATAATATGTAATTAACTCAGTGAAGAGTGAGTACTAGTAAAATCTTGTTCTCCACAATCCCGCTGGACTTTCCACAAGCACGGTACTTGTTACAAGTTGATAAATGTCTCTAAAATGACTTTTGGATGTAACACGCTCCATTATCTTCAAACTCCTTTTCCTCTCCTTCTTATTCATTCCATTTATACAAGGACTATTTTTCCACCCTGCCCTTCACTTTATTTGTTTTTATTTGTCAGACACTTTTGCATCATTGCCAAGAGAGCAGAGGAACTGAGAAAAAAGGCCTTGTAGTACCTGAAGTGAAAAGAACGGATGATTCGAGCTCGAAAGTAAAAAGAATGGCATCAACATACATGTGCAAACTTATTAAGATGTGTGTGTGTGTGTGTGTGTGTGTGTGTGTGTGTTTAAGATTTGACCCCTGAAGAGCCCCAGCCCCTGCTTTTGCAGCTCCTGCAGGTTTGGTGTTCACATACCAAAAGGTTACAGCCGTGTAATGAGAATGTCATGCTAAGTGCAGCCTATGATTCCTCCACAAATCAGTCAAACCAGGCCGAGGTCTTGACGGGGAAACGTATTAAGTGGAGTGCAAAGACTTTTAAAGTATCCCTGTGTTGTTTCTCTTTGACATACGAGGGGGTTCACAGGAAAACAAGGTCTTAACTTTGCAGGTTTTGGGGCACCTGAAGGACACTTCTAGGTCTTTAGTATTTATGAGGTCTCAAAATAATGACTGCAGTAACTACTGCCCTCAGGAGATTGTCCCTCCTGCCCAGCAGTCCTTCGTCATGTTCAATGTAAGTGATTTATAGGTTCTTGACAACAAAGCAGGGCATTAATAGGCAGCCACAGCATCTCTACATCGTTTATTCAGTATGGACTCAAGCCACTTACAGGCAGGAAAATGGCCTATTTCAAACAGAAATCATCTTATTGCGCCAAAAAGGTGCTGTTGGATTCCTTCTGTAAAAAGCTGGGTTACTGTCTAAAATGGTGCAATAATCATGCTATCTCTCTGGTTTATTTACACAAGCACTGAGCCACAAGGCCAACAAATCACACACGCCATTAAATTCAAATCACCTAATGTCGGCAATTGCTCAAGTCCCACAAGACAAGTGCACTGGCCACCACTCCAGCCACTGAGGTTGTGGAGGTTCCCAGGCAGACCTGCTGCCCAGGCCTTGTCTTCTTCTCCACGTCCTCCTCACATATGGTTCAAATAAGCAGCCTCGACTCAGCACTCTGCACTTAATCAAAGTCAGCCCCGGAGAAGTTCGTCTTACTTAGCTCTTCCTTTCAGTAGGCGCTTTATTTACTCTTCTGCTATCGCTGAATATGTCTCTTCAGTTTTGCTCATGCCTTGACTTTATGTTATCTATTTTACAGACTCTTACTGGTCATGAGGGCTCCATACTTTCAGGACTTCCTTTTCAACAAATCCTAACCCTAATTTCTTTAAATCCTTGTTAATTCGTCACCCTAAACATTCATTCGCTCGGGTAATTTCTGTGACACTTGACCCAGAGATTTAGGACAGACCGGTGTGGGGTAAGAAAAGGAAGTGAAAGAGTCAAAGATTACTGATACAACAAGAAAAGGCAGAGTGAGAGGCTAAGACAAGCTTGAGATAAGTTTGGACAGATGGGAAGTGTGTAAATAAGTAGGAGACGAAGTTGTAGTAAGGAGTGGAGTGAAAAGTGCTGCTTTGAGCAAATAAATGACCCCATTCTTCTTCTGGTTTAGACCAGATTCAAGCATAGTGTTCAAGTATGACAGAAGAGCTTTTTGGAATCCAGCCACAATCTTAGGCTGAGGTCTGCTCTTCATTGCCTCAGGACCCCATTCTTCATCTTCTGTTTGTTGATGGATGGTAGTGATGTAGGACACTGATAATCAGGGCCTAAGCAGCAAACGGTGTGAGGACCCTATTGAAACTTAAAGATGTCATATTATGCTCATTTTGGGGTTATATTTGTAATATTGGGGTCTAGTGGAATAGATTCAGGTGCTTTATTGTTCAAAAAACACATTATTTTTCTTATACTGCCCATTTCTGCAGCACCTCTGTCTGAAACACTCTGTTTGGGCTCATGTCCCACCTTCCCAGCAGCAGTGTTGGGTAAGGGTTACTTTAAAAGTAATCAAAGTACGTTACTGCGTTACTTTTTAAAAAAGTAACCAGTTACTTTACTGCGTTACTCCCTGAGTAAAGTAACTCAATTACTTTAAAAGTACTTCCAACGTTACTCCCTAAGAAAAGTAACTCAAGCACTTTTAAAGTACTTTTGAGTATTCTACATT
>NC_065522.1:2468562-2478363 GCF_006386435.1 Epinephelus moara | reverse complement strand
CTTCCTGCTCAAATAATAGTGAAAGTAACCCCGTTAAAGGGTTTTTTTTGGGGAGTTTTTCCTTATCCGCTGCGAGGGTCATAAGGACAGAGGGATGTCGTATGCTGTAAAGCCCTGTGAGGCAAATTGTGATTTGTGATATTGGGCTTTATAAATAAAATTGATTGATTGATTGAAATTGAAGAATAACCCGATGACATCACACGCGCCGTGAAAGACGACCGGGGATAATTGGTGAGTACCAGCGTGTAGCATGTACCAGGCATAATGCAAGTCCTGAGTCTGAAATATGTCTGTCAGCGAGCGAGTCCTACTCCACCTATTTAGACTCCACTGTAGACAACGGCAGCATTTCTTCGACCACGTAGCGAGCCACAAGCTCCGTGGCTTCTTTCAGACTGATAGGTTTAATGTTATCTCCGTTATTAGAACCAAACGACAGCCGTTGCTGTTTCGGAGCTGAAAGACCAGCGTTCTAAAAGTAACGGAAGTAACTGATGTCTTGTTTGAAAATGTACTTAAGTACTTGATTACTCAAACAGCAAACTAACGCGTTAGGTTACTCGTTACTGCAAAAACTAATCAAAGTACTCTAACACGTTACTTTGTAACGCATTATACCCAACTCTGCCCAGCAGTCCAGTCTGCTGTGATTGGTCAGCTTGCTCAGTCTGTTGTGATTGGTACAACACTAAGAGCGTGTATCGGAAAAGTCACGCCCCTTAACTTTAACTCAATTTAACCTTGGAGACTACATGAGCTGCTAACAACATGCTGTGGCTAAGTTAACAAGATCCTCAGTTCTTCCGCATCAATTTAAGTGAAGAAACACAAGCTGATAGACTCCGAACCACCTTCGCAACAAAGTCTGGAGCAGGAAAATTCACAGTGGTAAGTTTTTATTTTGTAGCCGTCTTATATTTCAGCTGTAATATGATAACTGTAACTTATTTGACTCTACATCATGGTAACAACTGTACATCTGTTGATTGACTGAAGGTGAAAATGTCAACAATATACAGTAATCAGTTACTGGAGTGGAAACACCTACAGTAGCACTCGCCTGTTATAGGCAGTGGTGTAATGTATTGTAGTGTATTAGACTAATGTAGCTTGTGTTGGGTAATAATACCAAAATTATTATAAATTCAGCTACTAACACATTCCCCATTAAACCACACAGGTTTTAACTCATGAATTCAGCAATTTTACCACAGCAGACTGAGATGACAGATTTCAGTATGATACACAAACAAAAACATAAAAATTACTAATACATTCAAATGTCTTCACTGTCCCCATTCGACAAAATCATCTCCACCTTATGTTTGTAATCTACAATATGTACAATGTACCAATAAATCACAGTTTCTCCTGTGATAACGTAATTTTGTATGAAATCAAAGTTTCATAGTAAAACACATGTTGCTTCCTGGATCAATATTTGTTCTATGCAGTTATGTTGTCTCCTGAGTCTTTATTTGCTTTCTTATAAAACAGTATGGCTTGTCTCTTTACTTATTATGTTTAAAGGGAATGAACCAGGTTCCACTTCATCCTACATGAATACATACATACATAAATATAAATACAGCAGAGTTTTATCTACAACACTAATAGTGTCCAATCCTCCCCATTCAGGTGTCCATCCTTCCCTGTGTTGTACTCCGGGTACGCCAGGAGTTTCCTGATCCAGGTGGTCACTGTGTTGGCCTCCAGCTGCCTCTTGGCTGAAGTGAGAGACATGTAAGGCAACCACTTCCCCCTTTGAGGGTCTCTTATACTGGGATGCCAGGTCCATTGAGATGGGGATCTTCTGCATCAAACAGTGCTGGGTTCTCAAACACCTCCACAAAGACAAGCCTCATCAGGTCATCTACAGTCTGTAAAATATTGCATTTAAATATTGATTTTTTTTGTTTTTGTTATTAAATTAGGTGCTTCCCTGACTGCACCTTCTTTGTATATATTTCAAATGTTGCCATAATTATTTCATATTTTTTTTATCTGATGTCATTATGTTGGTAATAAAAATAAAATTATTTACAAATTACTGTATGTAAGGTCTGTTTCTACAGCCTTTGCTGAGGGTTAAACAAAACTAAAAGAATACATTTTCGCTTTACTTATCAAACATTTTTTTAAACTCTGCTAATAGCTCATAGTAACATATACAAAAAATCTGAAACTCAGATTCCTCTGTAATAACAGAGTTGCCAGGGTTACATGTTGAGTCATGAGGGTCTACTAGCTCTGTTGAAGTTTCTCCCTCTTTCTCCTCCAACGCAACACGAGGTATCGTACTTGGTTTGAAACCTATGGCCTTTATTGGTGTTGATGACAGATGGAAGTCCAAATGAAAGAAAATATATGTACATATACATATGTATATATTTTTCCTGCTCTAACATCCTATGAAAGTCAAAGGTATGTGATAATATAAGGCATATATTCTGAAGCTTTTGGGAAACAGCGTTTGAGTACTATATCTCAAGCACAAAACTACATATAATTTCTTTGTTCAGTGCCTTTGTTTTCAGGGTCTGCTCCCTCAGAGTAGCCCTGTACAGCTGTGTGCTGGGATGCCACAGACTGTGTGCCCACTGAGATGATTTGTGGACGGTCCGTTTGGCATCCTACATCATGGAATCTGGATGTAGTGGAGAGGTGTTGGGTACCAGGGCCCTGCTGTGATGTACAAAGGAAAATTAATGTAAAGACATTAATTAATGTTAAGACAAAGGAAAATTAAGTAACTTCAACTGCTATTGCACCAGATAAAAACAGTCAACATCTAAAATGCAAACAGTGTTGACCCATGTAAAATCAGCAGACCACACGTACCTATTCAAACACATGTAGAGACAGCAACACACACATTGTCCTTTAATTACATAAATACCTCCCCAGCTGTGTTTTCAGGACCAACTACACTGTTAGGTAACAATATTGTGAACAGCCCCCATGTAACAGAGCTCCAAGTAAAATACTAGTTGTACATAGTTGTACATCTACCGTAATTTTACGGTAGATGTACAACTAGTATTTTTAACATATTAAAAGCAGATGATGACAGCTGACTGCTGTCATGTTGTCAGCTAATCACTCAAGCTAGCGTTAGTTAGCTGCTTAAATCGAGTATTACATACACAAATGTTGAAACTTTTTCAATATGGAGATGCTACACATCGTTAGCTCTGTTAGATTTGCCACAATTTAATCTTTAAGTTCATTTTACTGAGACCACCCAGCTGGCAGAGTAACTTACTATTAGCTGAGTAACAAAAGCATCT
The DNA here is from genome assembly GCF_006386435.1 of Epinephelus moara. Classification (NCBI taxonomy): domain Eukaryota; kingdom Metazoa; phylum Chordata; class Actinopteri; order Perciformes; family Serranidae; genus Epinephelus; species Epinephelus moara. The sequence continues at coordinate 2,475,070 of NC_065522.1, read as the reverse complement.
CAAAATAATAACTTTGTTTAGCCAGTTAGGCAATGCCTACAGCTACAATGCTATATAATATACTAAAGAAAAGGGAAAAACACAATAAGCATAAAAGGTCCTCTTTTAAAGCTAATTCCAAATTAAATCCCAGTGTGGCCACACATTTTGACGAATAAATGCAGTTCTTAATTCAACCCCAGTTCAAGTGCTGTTGTGTAGTCAGCGAACTGCTTGAGCTAGCGGCAGTTAGTTGCTTAGATCAGGCATCACACATATTGAAACCTTTTTCAACATGGTCATGCTTTACATCCATAGCTCTGTTAGATGCTCCACAATTCAATATTTCAGTTCATTTTACTGAAACCACTCAGCTGGCAGTGTAACTTTCTATAAGCTGAGTAGCAAAAGCATTTCAAAACAGTAGCTATGGTTAGCCAGTTAGCCAAGTCCTACAGCTAAGCACTGAGTGTACAGCCTAACGTTAGCTCCTACAGTCATCCACAACATGTTTGTTTTTAAATAACAACTTCACAACTCATAAAGCATACTTACAGGTTGTGATCCTGAATCTCCAGATTTGTCTAACAAAGTGAATTGGCCCGTCTTTCAGGAGTAATTGCAGTGAAAATTCAGCTGTAAACCGTTGCCAGTTTGTGAAGCAGTCCTCAGGAAAATGGAGGGAACACAATAGAATGTACGAGTTATACTGTTGAGGAATAGAGTTAAAAATAATTTCCAACCACTTATTCCTCCTCTCCTCTTGCTTTGACAGTCCAAACAATGGTAATTTGCGGTTGCACTGAAAAAAAGCAGTCCTCCACAGCGCTTCAACAGTTCAAGCTCTCCATAGCCTCTGCTCCAGCTCTGCTCGAAGTGGGTTTATTTGGGGGAGCGGCTAAGTGGCCAGGTGGGCATTGTGTGCATTGATAATGTGTTAGCGATACGACCAAGTTATGGAAGTAAAGGCAGGACCCCTGACAAGTGCAAAGGTGCGAGGGCCCGTTCATTGCTGCTTGCAGCATTAATGAATTTTTGTTTTTTCTTTGCTTGACAAGAGTGACTGCAGGTTAAACACCTGTGGCCAATGGAGAGAATGGGCAGGGGTGAGTATGAAGACATGATTAAGACCATCTGTATGGTACAGACTGCCTTCTCCACACTCTTACTGCCTGCTAGTATTATCTGACCAAGAGTCAAGAAAAGTAATGCAAAGGGTTAGAGATTTAGCTGAAGGGCTAAAAGGTGTGTTTGTGACGTATGGAACGTGCCGCAAGTCCACATGCTGGATTTGTCTGGACAGGTATGTTGACATGGCTCTCAAGCTCTGGAACATTCATTATTGACACTCCAGAAGCAGGTTTACTTAATTACATAGGACCCAAAATAAGTGGAAAGGTTTAAGAAATATTGGTTCCCCATGTTATGTACATTCCTCCAACATATTTAACATTTTTTAGTGTTGGGGGCTGCCCTCTGCCCTCACTTTTGGCAATCCACCTCTCCTGATCAGTTAAGATCAGTGGGAGTGTGATGAGGTTGAAAAGCACAACAACTCTGGACTTGAAGGAGCGCTCTGACTTTAAGCCTCTAATCTCATCAGTGCAGCTCAAAGAAAACCAGACAAGTTGAAATTTTTCTGATGCTGTGAGTTTCCCAGGTGGTAGACAATGTGGAAATCTCTTCTTAAAGTGCAACTTGCAGGTTATTTTTTTTTAAAAAATACATAAATATACATAACCTTGTCTGAAAATTACTATATGAGAAGTTAATTCAGAATTTATTATGGTTTACACGACATAAGGGCACAATTTCAGAGGAAAAAGTGGCTATTTTTAGCTCCTCTTCTAAAAACGCTTTTTTTTTTTCAACATCACCTGATACTACATTTTCATTTATCTCTGTTTGTTTGTAGAGGAACAATATACATTAATGAACATTTTAAAAATAAAATGTAAATACACCCATAGCCAAAAGGCTAATTTCCATTGGCAGTCCCCCTGCCAGAGGGAACACGGCTAAGTGACCTGGTAAAAAAACAACAAATTACAGTAAAACAGTAACATTACTGTTAGAAAACAGTAACATTACAAATATATATATATAATACCCCCCCCCCCAACACACACACACACACACACTCGGTCCGATCCACTACCAATGACAAGCTCTCATTACCCTCAGCCACACAAGGGTGTACATCCCCCAACCAGACAAGGCAAGAATTCATATCAACGACAACAACAAATTTCACACAACAAACGGATAAACCACACTCTAAAAAATATTTCAGCTGCTTAGTAAATATCACAATAATAAAAAGCTATAATACCTTAATAAATAATAAATAATAATAATGATAATAATAAAATCTCTAAATATCACTTAAGTGGTTGTTTGAGTTGGACATACCAAAATAAATGCCTAAAAATCCAACAGTTACTTTTGTCTTAAATGTAAATGTATTGTCTAAGTTTATTTCACAGAAAGAAATTAGTATTTGACTAACAAATTACATTTATCAGATATCCTTAATATTTTTTATATACTTTAATCAAAATATTTGCAGATGGAGTAATTGTACTGATCAGTTTCAAGAACTACAATTATTACTCATTCCAAATCAGTATTCTTCATCTCGAACAACAATTTAAGAAATTGAGTAAGTTACGCGCCTAATATTATGACGTGGACGCCATTAACAGCCGCACAAAGCGAATGTGCTCATGGGAAAGCTGCTTCTCCGTCTGCTCAATGTCTGGAAACAAGCAAGAGGCCATTAACGGAACGAGTCATTTTTTCATCCTGGTAAGTAGCCAGCTTTCAAAAATTAAGCAGCGGTCAAACATTGAACCTGTCTCCGTTTATACGCAACTTTATAAGGTGTAACATTTTGAATACTGTCGCAGCTGTGCTGTCGTAACGTTACGGGGTTTACTATTCAAACACGTAACGGACAGCGGCGACAGAGAAGCTAGCTAGAGACTGCTACACCTGATAGAGAAGTCTGTCTCAGCTTATACATGTTCTTCTTTTCATTCGACTAACGTGTTGTGTTAAACGGTTGCGGTAAGTGTGTTTTTCTCTGTCTCATTTTGCTGTCGTTAATGGCCGCGCTTCTCTGTCTCCTCCTCGGTGTGTTTGACCACCGCAGAGCAGTCAGGCTGAAGCCACGTTTCCACTTGGCTTTGACCGCATTTCTTATTGTTTCAGCCACAGCTCGCATGTTGGGTCACTTAACGAACTGTCAGTGTTTGTGTTCGTAACTGCTTATCTTAGTTTGTACTGAATCATATAGTTTGGCAAATTAATGCAAACTTAGCTACTGTTGAACAGCCTCTCTCTGTACCTGCGGCACCTGCAGCAGAGGGAGGGCAGGAGGATGTCTGTTTTCTGCACTCTTTCTAAACCTCACGCAGTTTTTTGATATCAGAAATATTATCGAGTTTACTGACTCAGATATTGAGTTTTTATTGTGATTTTGTTGTTAAAAACTTTGCTGTTGCTGCACAAGAGATGATATTTGGTTACCGGTATATTTAAAATATAAATCTGCTCCAGTCCTGCTCTAAATTTAAATAATAAAAACTTAAAGAAAAAAAATCAAATTAAGAAATAAGAGTTATGCTGAAGAACAAGGGCACTAAGAGTTTGGATGAGAATAAAATCCTAATAATACCCACCTTTTAGTTTGGAGGGATGAGAAAATCATGGTTCAAATCCCTTCACTATATGCCTCGGTTATCCAGTGTTATATTTTGGGGTTTCAGAATTTCTATTTCACAGAACTTTTTAATTATTAATCTGCTTGTTCTATTAAGGCATTTTCTATTTCATAATTTGGATAAGTTGGACAGTCCTTATGTTTTTGTTATATTTTGGGGGGAACACTTGATAATGGCTAGAGCAAGTAAAGTTGATTTTTTTTTTCTTCTCAAAAATGTTAAATATTTTCAATATCTGTTTCACAGCACCATGACCGCTAATGGAGAGGAGGTGAACAAAGATAATGAAACAGAGAAGGTAAATGTCATACTTTAATTGTTCCAGGAGGATAAAATGTGTAAACACTAAAAAAAGGATTCTAAGATATTTATTTGGTTTAATACAATTTCAGGAAAGCAGTGAATGACATGAGTAGCACCTGGATTTTGGCCATGTTTGATTGCATTGGACAGGGAGCAGTTACTAGTTACAAAAGTCTTGGACATAATACAAACTTTTACTAATTTTATATGTCTGATATATCTGAGCTGTCCCTTTCCACTAGTCTGTTAGTTCCCCATGGTAACAGTATTTATCATCCTTTTTTAGGTGGCAGCTTATGGGATGGCAATGTAAAATCTGCACATTTGTGGATTCATCAAAAGGAGCACTTCTGAAGCATTATCGAGTGGAACATGGTACCTTTAGTCATGGATATTCAGTAACCTGTCTTCATTTAAACTGTCCTTGCTCCTTTAAGACCTGGGTTAGCTTGTGTGTACACTTGTTTAGATCCCACAGTTTGCAAGAAACTGAAGAGTGTTAAGTGGTGCAATCTTTCAGATGTAAAATTTGTGACACATTTTATCCTAATACCAAAGACTATTTTCAACATATTAATTCTCACTTGAAAAGACTTGAAACAATAGAATGTGCTTTTGATGGATGTGACTTCAAGACAAACATATATGGGACTTATGCGACACACAAAAGTAGGAAACACAAGTCCTATTCATGGAAAGATTTTAAGGCTGATGTGATTGAAAAACATCCTGTTCGTAATGAGAATGATATCGACTTTCCAGTGTTGGAATTATATGGACATGTGGACACAGATACCACCTTAGAGTTGGAACTGGCAGAGGAGGTGATGAAGATTTACGTGAGCCGCAACCAAGATGGGTCAGTCGAGGAACCTACTGATGTAGGGATTGTGACTGAGGGCATCACTGTCCTCAGCAGCTTTGGAGATCTTAGCAGAGCCTGCTGCTATCTGTTGGGACTAACCTATGTCTTGGATCTGAGATACCCCAAGAATCTTAAATTCAGTTTTGAGGTATTCCAAAAAGTACTGCTGGAGCTTGATCCTGGAAACCTTTCAAACAAGGTTCAGAGACTGAAAAATTATTTTCCCATTTTGGAGAAGCAAAGGGGAGGTGGACCAGAAATGCTAGGCTATATACAGCTGTCCATTAGGTCGGTAGCTAAAATGCATTTTAGCCACATAAACAAAAGCCTTCTTACAAGAATCAGTTTTTGTTGAAGTGTACGCTATAATAAGAATATGTTTAGCTCGTTACCTTGACACCAGACAGCATTTTTTTTTAAAGCACCAGTTGAATTAATTAGTCCTAGCTACCAGAGTACATTGAGAAAAGGAGCAATTTTAACTTACTACCACGTGAGTCATTGTGCTATTGCTGTTAAACACCGAAGTCACAAAATAAATGGACTCTGGTGGCAGGGACGAAGTGATTCATGTTTTTAAATTCAGGTTCCTGTCTGGCAGCAAGGTAAGCCTTTTTTATTTGTCTAAAATCTGTTGGCCGCTGGCCCTACTACAAAGGAGTATATTGTCTGGCATCTCTGGTCTGGTCCTATTCCCGTCTGCTTCCTCAAATTGGGGATGTGCAGACTGCTGTCCACTGTATATAATATACTTACTATTCATAAGCACCTGATATAGCCACACTTAAATTCACCCATATTATGCATTCTTTTGTTGTTGATTTTGGAGACCAGACTTGGTTGGTCAGTAATATTAATTTTGTTGTAAAATGTTATGTCTTCATAAGGCAACATAGATGGCTTGTTGTTTTGTCTTATTTCATGGGTCACAACCATGATGATGACCCAGTTGCAGAAATAGTTAACATGTAATAGAAATGGCCAAACTAATTGTTGATGGCCTTGTTTGCTATGTAGTTAATAGAGACATCAGTGTTAAACAGAAACTGTTTTAGAAATGGTTAAAAACTCACTGTAGAATATGTAAATTAATAGATGGGCATTATTGTTTGTGCATTTCACCCTAGTTTAAGGGACCTCTTAAAATGTCCACTGTTTTTATAGCATTGACATTGTGACATGTCATTTGCAAAGTAGACCAAGTGGAATTTAGACTTAATGTCATGTTTTATACTGGTCAAAGTTGACAATAAATGTTAAATTTCAATTTTACTGTTCTCTTGTGCTTTGTTTTTTTCTTTGTTTATCATTTGTTTTATATATATATGTTGACCACAAGTAAAGTATTCTAGAATAAAGAGTAAATAAAATTAGAAAAAATAAATAAATGTAACTGATATATGACTTAAATTCAGTAAAAACATTCAGTAAATATAGCACAGTCTTCCTGTTTGTGTTGGGCCTGACGTGCTGACGTATTGCGGTAAGCGAGTTGTGTCATTTCCGGTGTTTCTGTGACAGCGTCTCTGTACTGCTCTGGTGAATTCTGCTAGCCTGTTTTCTCACTACAGTTGCTTTAACGTCTACTTCAAGTCTTAACCCACACTGGTTCTGTTTAAGCACTTATAGCTCTCCT
>NC_065522.1:2447579-2463217 GCF_006386435.1 Epinephelus moara | reverse complement strand
GTAAAGCCCTGTGAGGCAAATTGTGATTTGTGATATTGGGCTTTATAAATAAAATTGATTGATTGATTGATTGATTGAAATTGATTGAGTTGTTTTGTTAAATTGAGTGTTATTTTCTGTTACATCTGCCTAGCATTTCAGTTATATCTAGTCATCATGTTTAGTGGTTTTGACTTAGAGTTACTATTACATGGACTTAAGATTTTAATTATATCTACTCAATTTTATAAGTCATGGTACTAAATGTAGTTATCCTGATCAACTTAAATTTTTCACTTGGATTTACTCAAGTCATAAAGTATATGTAAATGATTTCACAGCTTTTAAATTTACTCTATTTTTCAGTGTAAAAATGTTACACCAATATAATTGAGTACACACTAGTTAGAGTTTTTAGAGTGCATGTNTACATGGACTTAAGATTTTAATTATATCTACTCAATTTTATAAGTCATGGTACTAAATGTAGTTATCCTGATCAACTTAAATTTTTCACTTGGATTTACTCAAGTCATAAAGTATATGTAAATGATTTCACAGCTTTTAAATTTACTCTATTTTTCAGTGTAAAAATGTTACACCAATATAATTGAGTACACACTAGTTAGAGTTTTTAGAGTGCATGTACTACAGGGGATGCAGGCACTAATGTTGACAGATTTGGTTGTAAATTAGCCATTCCTTTAGCTTTTTTTTAAAATGAGCTGTACGAGATGGACTCTCTTACGTTTTTTGGGATTGTATTCCACTCGTTACCTGCCCTATTGGTAAAAACTGATTGGCCAAATAAAGTTTTCCTGAATGGGATCTCACAATCTCCTCTAGCTGCCCCTCTGGTGACACTTGTTGCAGGTGATCTAAACTGTACAAGGCTGCAGAGTGGAGGTGGAGCCAGGCTGTGACGGATTTTGTACATTAGGCAACAGTTTTTGAAAATGACAAGATTGTTCCAGTTTAGAAGCCTATATTTATCGAGTATTGTGCAATGATGAAAGGATCGTGATTTTTTATCCAGAACTTTGAGAGCTTGTTTATATAAGGATATGACCGGATTTAGAGTAGTGGAGTTCGCAGTGGCCCAGGTTGGTAAACAGTAACTAATATGAGATATTATACGTCACGAGAGGGACTCTGCGTCCTTGACCCTGCCTCTGTCCAATGCGCAGTAGTAGGTGGTAGTGAGTCTGAGTAGTAGTAAACTTGTGAGTTAGTATTTTTTCGGTTGTTAACAGTGCATTTCACCATTTGTGATTATGCCGAATTATTGTGTTTGTGCAGGTTGCACAAACTCGAGTCTGTCAGGACATCGAGTCTACCGTTTTCCGGACAGAAAAAGGAGTGGAGTTAGTTTTCGTGCCTGGGTGCGTTTTGTGCAGGTGAAGAGGTGCGATTTCACGGCTTCATCTGTGACCAAAAACGCGGTCGTGTGCAGCGCTCATTCTGGACAGGAGGATTATGGGCGGCGTGAGGGTTGATGGGCAGTGTGAGGCATGTTATGTCTGGTCTGGGGGTCAGATTCTCCACCAGAGCCCAGAAGGCATCCACCTCCCTGCCGCACATACTCTCCACAGCTGAGGACATGGGCTGGCAGTTCCCACACAGTTTATCATACAAAAAATTGTCAGGAAATCTCTCTCTCTCTCTCTCTCTCTCTCTCTCTCTCTCTCTCTCTCCCTCTCTCTCTCTCCGTCTCGCCGTCATATGCATATGAATGTACATTTTCAACCTCTTCAGTCTCAAAACTAGTACTGGGATCCATGTTTATTAATGTTACACTCAATCGAACTCGGCTGGACTCCCTTACGCTACGTCACTTCCGGTTAGTGGGTTTTTAGATGCGGAAGCAAAATTCTCTCACAAAAACGACCCCAAAAGTCACTGTAGTGTGTATATATGTTTTTGTTTTTTGTTTTAATCGAGTTTCTACATCATTTTCATACACATTTATTCACCATGGTCACCATGGACTTTAAGCGCCTGTTACTGGAGGGTTGAAGTACTTTGCTATGGGTCCAACAGCAGCTCTACACAACTGCTTCTAATAATCTGCCAGTTCTATCTTATCAGTTCATAAAGATAATATCTTCAAAAAATCACAGGAAATCTGGGCATTTTTAACATGGACCCTATTTGGACCCTATTTTCTCAAATGGTTTACTTCTGACCAACTACCACAATATTAAAAACATGCCTTATTCAACTGAAATATCAGTGAAAGGTAACAGTACCTAAACAACTGCTTACTAGATTTTAAATAAAGGTTTAGTGTGTCAGATCTAGTGGCATCTAGCGTTTAGGGTTGCAAATTGAAACTTCTCCTGTATGCCAAGTGTGTAGGAGAACTATGGAGGCTGACGCGAAAAATGCAAAAAACGCAGATGGCCCTATTAGTGCTCTTTGGTCTGTTCTGGGCTTTTAATTTTTTTGAGGTTCCCTTTGTATCAGTCTGTCACCTCTCTACATTCAGAGGTTTTGGCAGGTCTGTGATCACAGTGCAGGCAGAACTCTTCATGAGTTCTTGTTTCCTCATCAGCACTTTGTGGAGTTTGAGCTGCGGGATGGATAATTGATCAGTTGATCCGATCACAGCTGATCAGATCAGATTGATGGATGAGGTAAGCAGCTGTTGCTGAGGCGAGTAAAAGCAAATTTTTAGAACCAGCGCAATGAATGATTAAGTTTCTGTGCTCCGAGAATGTGAATAACCAAACGGTAAATATGTCCATCCATCAGCACTCCTGATGGATGGACCAGCCCCAAAAATAGAAATTCATTTGTGGCACCAGATGTTGATATTGTGGGAGGCTGCCACAAATAAATGGATGTGTGGGAAACCCTGGACTCTGTGGAAGAGGACCCACTCAGTATGTATCAAGGCTCATTCAAACCAATTCTTACTTTCAGGTGATTCTAAGCTAATGAAAACATACTTATGAATATTAGATTCTATTTCTACCAATATACCCCTCTACAAAGATCCTAACTAAACCCCCAGATGGTTTGCAGTATAAATCTAAGGAGGTCATAAGATGATTGATAACATGGGAAATAAGAGAATTAACATATTGTGCTACACATTTTTTTCTGACTTCTCTCTAAATCTAACCGCTCAAAAAATAAAAATAAAAAAAATACTGGTTAGTTCCTAATGCTTCTATAAACTATTCAAATTGCATAAAACTATCTCTGAAGAGAAAGTTCACTCTTTAGTTGAGCTGCTAACAACTCAGGCATGAAACCCCAGGCCCCAGGGTGGCAAATGGCCTTGTTTTAAAGTGTAGTAAGGCACCAAGGTTGATACTGCACTCGACATCCAAGAAATTCCACGTTTCAATCAAATTTAGATTGTTTTGAACCCAAGGTTATAACAACTACCATCACCAATAAACAATATTGCCGTTACATGACCCCACCCTGGTGATGATGTCATCACTGTCTTTTTTTTGTTGTTGCTGAGCCAATTACTTGAAAAATAGCTGTGGCCTGTGTCCAATTAGCAGAACAATATCCAAATTGCCATTGACTCAAAGAGAAGGACTGAAAAATGTGCTCATTTGGCTCTGATGCAGCCCCTCAGTCTACAGTCACCACTCTGTAACTTCACTCAATGTCCCAACCACAGCACTATGTGATTGGTTACATATCCCAACCAATAGCATATCAACACTGAAGGCCGCCGTGCCACAGACAGCAAAAATGGAGACTGGACCTGTTCCAGTGAGTGAGCAGATTCGGAGCTGTGTGTCAAATGTAAGTTTTAATAAATATCACAGTCTATACTACTTGTGTATAACACTTGGGGGTGAACTGCCAAAACGCCATGATATGTTGCTTTGTCACTGCTGTAAAAAAAAAAAAAAAAAAACTGTTATAGCCTTTTTTAACCTAGAAACTGACCTTCAGATCACCAAATCATTACTAGGAGACTGTTAGTCCCTGTTCCACAACTGCATATCCATACGGTACTAATCGTTGCAAAACCAGTACATTAACCCAGCTGGCACAGGACGTCAATATGACGTCAGAAACATGTTGGACTCTTATGTCAGACAGACGTTAAATTTGGGTTGGAATGAAAATCAGTTTGATGATATTTTAAATATCTAACAACTTTGTGTGAATGTTATATAAAGCTTTGCAGATGTGGTTTTTTTGACTCCATACCTTATGACTAAATGCCGTTATTCTATGTCAAGATGACCTTGGCATGAGATGACTGGAAGATGTTGGATTTCTTTTTTTAACAACACAACTTAAAACCAACAAAACATCAACCTCATCTGTCGTCAGTATTCTTCGTCAAATTGACACTGGCATTAGACGTTGTCCTGACACTGAATTTTGGTCACCTGACATCACACCCTAAATTCAACAAAATGATAACTTTTAATGGAGTTGGTAGCAAGCTGGGACGGCATACAAGACTTAGTATAACTATCTCTTTGTGAGAAATAGGTGGAAAATATTTATTTATAATTTAATAAAGCAGGGCTGTCACAACTATTCATGATCAAGAGATCTAGTGTAATTTTTGAGAAAGACTTGTATTTGATCTTGTTTTTGTTTTGTGCTATAACTTTTTCTCTACAGTAACCTTCAAATATATTGATCAAGAAAATGCAGTTCTTTAGCTAAGTGGACTCCATCTCCATCAAAATAAGGCTGTAGAGACAAGAAATTGAATTATTATCAGGCTGGCCGAAGGTGTCAGCATAGGTATCAGTATCAGGCCTGAAAGAAAACATATCGATTGACCTTGAATAGTGAATATGTGTATATATTTAACCTGTTGTAAACACTATGTAGCCACTATAGTATCCTGAGTTCAGTCTATCACACAAGGGCTGAGCTGTGATAGATTTAAAAACCCATGAAGACCAGTTCACATTAACAGTGAACACAGGTTCTCCCTGGATTTTCCAAAGCTTTCCGACTGTGGAAACTGTAGTTTTCATGTGATACAGCTGAAGTGATAATGTGTTGGTATCATATGGTCTCAGGATGTTTATTTTGACTGAGCAGTCCCTTGAGTAATTTATGAAGCAAGACAATCTGACCATCTGGGGGACAGTTGAGAAAACCACACAGCCAGTGGTCCATAGCAAATATCTTAAGCAAGAACAGAATGAGAAATAAAGTCATAATAAAATCTGATTCTACACAGCTAACATGCAGCTGGGTTCAGACACAGGTGGTTGCCATGGTAACCAGTTTAAACAGCCTGTAAAAACTTAATCTGGGTCTTATGAAGCCGCTTATGTTTTGGATCCAATCCTTTACTCAGTCTGATATTTGCCTTGACAAGTCGATGCAAGTGTGCCAGAAAGACTTAAAGTAACTTTGTTCCCTGAGCTTTAGTGAGAGTCTAGCTGACACAGACAGCTGATGTTTTAATGTTAGCACACAGATGCATGGTGTTTTCTCATTCAAACTCAACCACACACACACACACACACACACACACACACACACACACACACTCCCTTGCAACCACCTGCTCAGGAATACAAGCCTGGAAACCTAATTGTATCTATAGCTATATGTCTACATGGATGTTAGCTAGGGGTGTAAATCACCAGTTTCATCACAATATGATACTATACGATCTTTTCATTTTAACCCAAACCATCTTTTTCATAAAACTTCAGGTCTATCTGGCTTAAAGCCCTGAAGGAAAACTTCTCCAAACAGCCATAAAACAACAAGATCATTAAACAAAAGTATCGAATTCAGCTCAGTAACAACTGTCAAGGTTCATGGATAAAACAATTGATTTTTGCTAATCACCCATTATTAGCTTAAGCATGTTTACAATGCACAAATTAGCCTAGCAGCTAGCAGACTTTGTTTCCTCTTCTCATAGCTTAACAAATTACATGTAAAGTCATTATTATTCTTATTCACCAGCGGTTTAAGTCACTGTATCCCCTGACAGAACAGCTCAGTTGAATTTCAGTCTGCAGCTAATGTTGCTACAGTGAGAAGTTAGCAGAGTGAGACATTCGTCCAGGCAGGTATGTCATGTTTTTAATCTCAAAACAGTATTGTTTACATACGCTATGTGCTCTGTCTGTTGATACTTATTTCAGGGTTGCCAACTCTCACGCATCTGGCGTGTGACACACGCATTCAACTTCCATCTCACGGTCTCACACTGCCCAACCAATTCTCACGCCAGCGACGAACGCTGGAAAAAAGGCTGGCAGCTGAGTATTTTAAATTAATTTCAAACACATGCGGCGCGCATGCGAGCGGCTGGAATTGTCGGATCGCGAGATCATAATGTCACGCGATAATTTGCGGAAACCCTGGAGGTATAAAGCAGGGCTGGACTGGGACAAAAAAATGGCCCTGGCATTTGTGGCCATGGCGGCCCACTGTGATTGGTGAAATGCCATACGCACATACTATGCTGTTACCAAAATTAAAATAAATCTCAGTAGTACGCTACATGCCCTGGAAGAGAGTACCAAGGCTAGAAAATCAATGTGCTTATTCACTTCTCATATATATTCTGGTGGTAGTAGATGGCCCCGGAGTACACAATGCTTATGGTGAAAGCACTTGCCAAAGAAACTCTACAAGATTTATCATTTCAATTTTTAATAAAATGTGTGCAAGTACAAATATGATTATATAAGTTAAGAATAATAAGAAATAAGATAAGATTGCATTTTTTTGTCCCAGTCCAGCCCTGTACACAGGTCATTGAAAGTCCTTGAATTTATCTATTTCTGTATGAAATTGCATGAAAATAGGATTTCGCCATGTGAATTTCAAAATTTTCTCAGGGGAGCACCCCCCGAACCCCCCTTGAAATCTTTCTGTTTGTCACAACAGGACATATTACTGGATTTAATGATATTGGATCGTTGATCATTAAATCGATCTATTGATCAAGATCGATGGATTGTTACACCCCTAATGTTAGCTGAGTCTGTTGCTCCTGTCAGCGATTGGAGCAGCTTACAGAGAGCAGAGGAACAAGGAGGGGGCTGCACTTTTCTCATTATTTTCTCAGACCCCTGCTAAAAAACAGCAGTGCCCAGCAAGTTTCCTCCTTTTTTCTAAAGAATGGAACAGATGGTGGAGGCAGTGGAGGAGAAACCCTGCAGAGCTGCACATACAAAGAGGGAAAATGCAAATGTGAAACATACTGTAAGCAAACTACAAACCTGGACAACCATTCAGTCACCATGTTAAAGGGGTGGTCCGGACTATTTGAAGTAGGGTTGTATGAGGTACTTATCCATAGTTGTGTATTACCTACAGTAGATGGCATTCAGCACACCCACAGTTTAGAGAAGCAGGACGGAGTATTGCCAAGGAAGTTAAGATATGTACTGCTGTGGACGGGGGCAGCAGCAAAATGTATTTAGCCACGTAAAAAAATCAGTTAAATGTACACTGTAATTAGAATATTTTCACTGTCTCACCTTGCACACAGCCATTTCCAATGGGGAACTGTAGTCGTCATCTATGCTCTCTTCAAAGCCACCAGACTCCTTTGACAAACTAGAATTACCGCCCCCCAGTTAGGCCTATATGCCTTAGCGCACCACTCAAGTTTCTGTTACAGTTTACATCAATGTCTGTGAAAACATGGATGCTTCAGAGTACAACAAAATTGAGGTAGCAGCTCTCAGATTCAGGGCAATGAAGGTATAAGTTAAAAACAAGGCAGCAAAACAACAGCAATAGAAATATGATAAAAAAGAAACTATAAATAAGAAATAAGAAATATCACTAAACTGTCTACAATCAGCATAGGTAGAAATTACAGAGGACAGTTATCTATCTATTATTATCTATTAGCTATCCAATTTCCCAGGGAAACCCTGCTTTGATGGTATCAATATAATTGATGCCACATAAAATAAAACATTAAATCCAGGTTGTCATAAACCATGATTTTCCTTGGAACACAGCAGGGGGTTTATAACCATGGTCTATAGCAATGCTGCAGCCACCCAGGGATGAAATAGGGATCCACAATATTGGATTTTTTGCCGATATCTGGTATAACAACTTTTTTCCCCAGCTAATTTTAGTGATCATCAAGTCTCTTCTGTAGTATAACATTAACATCATATTATAAATGTATACTCTTATCCTGATGGCCCACCAGCAGATGGAGAATGAAATAGAATGTGTCTTTATGTAATATTCATTCATTGTGCAAAATAAGAAAAAGCATGTTGGCCAATTCTGATAGATCATTTAAAGCTAGTATCAGCCGATACTGATGACATGCCGATATTATCATGTATCCCTTGGATGAAACAAACTGGATGAAAATGAGATACAGCTCTCAGGAGACATCCATCCATTCTTTATCTGTAGCTGTTTATCCCAGCTGACACTATTTAAACACAGCATATAAACACAACTGGACATGTCGCAGCACGAACTGGATCTGAAATCGAGGAGAAATTTGAAACATTGGCAACCGCGTTTGCGTTTCCCTGATATTGGCACGTAGCTACAGGTAGCAGTGTAGACTATCACTGTGTCTCAAATCACAAATATCCGTTAGTACACTACAATGTAGTACACTATGTACTTGTGTGGTGCACTCCCGCACTGCCATTTTGCAATTAGACTACTGAAAGTGATAACGGCTTTTTTTTTTTTTTTTTAATTTTTATACCGCCTCTTCTTCGTCTTCTTTTTAAACTGTGGATTGCAAATGGACGGTAGAGCCTGATCGCCAACATTTGACCTATTGGCTTCTATTTGACAACAGTAGTGCAAAAAACATAGTTACATCTGTATAACGTCGTGGTGTTCACTATAGCGCTACCACTGACTTATATCTTATTTCTTTGTTCATTTTGTCATAATGGGAATAATGAAAGCTTAGAAATATGAGAATGAGGATGTCATGGTTAAACCCATGTTTTCATCTCACACTTGCATGCGCATTTTACTGACTTCATTTCTGCTTCCCATCATTACTGACACCAACAAAGAGATCTGATCACACCATGTCATAACTGTCTAATCTCACATTAAAAGAGATTAATCATTGCATAAGAATTAACAGACTTGGCACAGTCAGATGGATGATAACCTGTACTCTTTTAGCTGACTACAGGCTGTCCAAGCTTTTCTCCAAATTTCAGAGAGCCCCTGCAGGTGCATGGCAGTCTGCCTGGAATCCGTCTATCAGATAGGCGTATTTCATCCGGTAAACTCCATTAAGATGTGAAGTACAGGGACCAGAGTTAGGAAACTAGAGCACTACCTGCCGGTCATGAGTTGGCTCCTGGATGGGCTGCAAAGCGGCTGCACATAATAATTTTCCAATTTGACTCCCTGCGCTGCCAGCCGGTCCAGAGTCGGGGTTTTGATCTCGGAGCCGTGATACCCAACGTCCCGGAAGCCCTGATCATCCACGAGGATAAAAACGATGTGAGGCGGAGAGTTGGGCTTATTAAACTCATTCCCTCGGTTGCGCAACTCGGCATTCCAGTTTTCCCACGACATCTGAACGCTCCATGTCTGGGAAATGATGAAGCTCAGGAATAAACTAAGCGGGACCCACAGGATAAACATGTTTCAGCCTGATTCAGAGCTCCAGGTGCGGTTAGTGTCGGTCGGTGGGGCGGTGTGTGCGGGCGGTAACGTGTCGCACATATTCAGGGGGAACAGCAGCACTTGGAAATCGGGTTCGCATCGTTTTCGGTCCTTTTCTCGAACCACACAGTCCACCTACAACTCCGCGGTTTGCGGAGAAAAAAAACATCAGAGGGGAGGACACTGTCGATTAATCCACGTGGAACCTGATACACCTCCTGATCGGCTGGTGTTTCGGTTTTACAGCACACTCTGCATGTTAAAAACCTTCACAAGTTTCAAATGTGCATGAAACTACACGGAGGTCTGTCTATCATCCCCCTCGACTGTGGAGTTCTTGTCAAAAGACGCGCAGAACTTCCACATAACTAACAGCCAATGAAGCAGCCAGCGCAGACAGTTCACAGCAGATGTCCTCCATCCTGTCACACTGCGGTCCTTCCCAGCACAGGACACACTGAGGAGTGAAGGATTTCACTGCTATCTGCTAAAGGAGGCAGGTCCATGTGGATATCCTCTGCTCGCAGGAGCGCCCAGCAATACACTCTGTTACGATGCGTTCAGGAACAGCTCGAAAAGCCCAATTTATATATTTTTTTTATTTATTTAGCCTATTTTTGAGTGTCATTATCTAATACATGGTTTTAAACAGGGGGTCCGTGACCCCCTAGAGGGTCCTCAGAGTTCGGGGAGACCGGGGTTGGTAGTCACACTTGCTCTTGTGTGAATTGCTCATCATCAAAACATCTTTCAATAGTCATTCCTAAATTAAATAAAAAGCTTAAAGTCTTGGTATGGAATGGATATCCTTTTCATTTTTACAACTTATTGTAACAAGACGAAATTCACCACTGTCACACATTGTGACAAGTAACCCCATCACAAAAAAGATTAAAAACTCTTTAGGTTTTTTTTTTTTTTTTTTTTAAAGATACACATACCAATGTCAGAGTGAGGGGTATGCCCATGGAGGCTTGGCCTGTGTGGGGGCTTGAGCTGGTGACCCTCCAGTTCCCAACCCAAGTCCCTATGGACCCGCCCCCTTCAGTTATCCTCTGTAATGAGAAGTGAAATAAAGAAATTTACAGTGCTGAAAATAATCTAGCCTTTATTACTGTAAAGCCATTGTTTCAGAACAGTTCATCACAAATATAACATTAAGTATATTTTAAGGCTAATACTTTAACTTGAGTAACATTTTTTCAAAGATATTTTTTCAGGCATTTTTAAGCCTTTAATTGATAGGACAGATGAGTGTGAAGGGGGGAGAGCACACACACACACACACACACACACACACACACACACACACACACACACACACACACACACTTTTCAGACACAATTTAAGCAGTGTAATGTGTGCACTGTTTACCTCGCCATCATCTGCTGTCTGTCTCTTGTCTTAAAGGCCCTGGGCCTGTGTGCAGTTGGCCTATTCAGTAATCTATCCATGACCACATGACCACAATGGCAGTTGTGGCCCACCGTCATGAAAATTCTATGCTTTACATGCTAAAAGGAGCTCTGTTTTTTCATTATTGTATTTCAAATATATGTCAATCCATGCACAGAACCACCACATGTTGTGAGTCAAAGATGCTACTCATTCTGTCATAGAAAATTCTTGTAGGCCTATACAAAGTCGCATTTACGATGTTGTTAGGTTTTCTTTTAATGTAAGTCATTTTTCCAACATGACTTGCTGTTAGCAACAGATCGAGTGTGCAGGACCTGATCACTTGCCTCAAATCTTATGACTACGGCCTGTCAACAGAATGGACCTGCTTTCACTGCACCTCCTTGGTGAATAGAGCAATATGTTTTTCTTTCCTGGATTTACACTTGTGAAACAGGGTATTTCATTTATGTGTTGGCCCTGGAGAAAAGTCACATAAATTACAAAAACAGAGCAGGAGAGGTATATTTCACATCGTCCTTGTTAAAATAATGGTACACCAGGGATGAGTGACACGCAGAGGTAAGGTTGCAAGGACAAACATCCCTGCACACATAGGCTGTCATAGCTTTAGAAACATTTATTCAAAAGTTAAAATTGTATTGAATAAGAAACTGGAAACAGCACACAGTGAAGCATCAATTAATGTTTTTTAAGCCATTTGCATCCCATCAGCTACAACTCTTTTGGACTTGATTAACTTGATTATTTGGTGATCATGATGCCGACTTTGTGAGTAGGTGATACTGTAATAGCAACAGTTTTGAACAAGCCAAAGTTCAGTTAACGAAAGGAAGAAACTATTTGACACTTAGCCATGGTCACAACAGGCTGGAAGCCTGGTGATGTAAAACTCAAATAGCTTGTTTGTGAACTACTGTAGCTGATGAAAGAGCAAGCAAGCTTGCTAACTGTCAGCATCCAATAGCCATTTTCCATACACATGTACTCGGCTTGACCTGCGCTGCAAATACAGAAAAAAGCCGAGTACAGAAACGTACTGCAAATATCTAAAACATAACATACTGCCGAAGCGCCCTGCAAATACAGAAAACACAACAAAATGCAGAAACACGCTTTGAATACAGAAAACACAACCAAATGCTGAAAAGCACTGCAGCTACTGAAAACACAACAAAAGGTGGAAGCACACTGCAAATACTAAAAACCCAACCAAATACTGGAACACACTACATATCAACTACAGAAAACACAGCAAAATACAAAAATGCGCTGCAAATACAGAAAACATAACAAAATGCAGACATGCACTGCACATAGAGAAAACGCTACCAAATACAGAAATGTGCTGCAAATACAACAAACACAGCCAAATACAGAAAGGCACAGCAAATACAGACATCACAAACAAATACAAAATAGTGCTTAAAATACAGAAAACACAACAAAATGCAGAAACACACTGCAAATACAATTAAATCGGGAGAGACTTGTTTTTATGGTAAAAGAATATTTATTAACATGTGAACGTATGAATAAGAATGTGGAAAGTCTTTGGCGATTAGACCCCGTAGAGATGGTATGATTTAAGGAGGGTGATGAATCCATAGTCGAATAGGGAACCCCCCCTGGGGTCTAGACGCTGGTGGTGGTAGAGGTGGTGAAGATGAGATGAGAGGAAGATGGAGAAGTGCCGATGATCTGGATGAGAGGAGGAATGAGTCTTTGAGAGCTTGTCCTGGACTCTGGATACGATGGCTGGAGGTGAACGGGGTGGAGGAGGGTGCGAAGATTCTGCCTAAATTGATGGCTGGCATCAGCAGAAGACAGAGCAGATTTAAAATTTTGCAGTGGCATCCTGATTGGCTGAGAGATCATGGCAAGGTGTGATTGGATAACTAGAGGAGTGAACACCCATAGTCAGCTGATTAGAGGGGTAGTGAGAGTGGGATGGAGAGAAATGTGAAAGGGTGAGCACAGAGAAGGTCTTCCTGATTGAATTTACGCTGAGCTTCATATAACAAAACCAAATACAGAAATGCTCTAAAAGTAGCCTAGCACACAAAACAACAGAAACTGTCCCCAGGTGGCACTAAAAAGCAAAGCACATGGTTGGGATACGCTTGTTGTTGCCATGGATTTTAGCTTATGAAGCTAGAAAACATGCCAGTCTACCTACCTACCTATATACATATTGGGAAACTACCCAAAAAGCCCCCAAAAGATGACAAGTTTGCAGGTAGGCATATAGTCTGTGTGCAAATACTGGAACATTTTAAAAGTAAATGTAACCTAACAACTAGCAAGAGCAGGCCTCAGGTGTATAAAACAGGCTCCAAAAGGCTTGATGTCATTCAACATCACTGGTGATGCGGTGGCAGCCTTACCTGGTGTTGCTTTACACCTGCCTACTAGCACGGGGCTGCTATAAAGGGGCCCGCTGTGAGCCACTGAATTGGGCAGGTGGTCTCTGTGGGCCTGTACACCTCTGAATGACCCTTTGACGTGCTGTAACTTTCTGCATACATGCATGTACAACACACCCAGCAACTCTGTGGTATTGAGACATGAATACATTTTCTGGTTGAAAAACTAAGTTGACAGTTTTGAGCGTCCAGAACAAACAGCAAGCAAGAGAGTGTCTCCAGCATGTCTACAAATGTGACCAGAATACATTTATAAATCACTGAAATGCATGTTGGAATAAATGTATTCACTTCCTCCTACTTTTCTGGGACAGTAATTGAGTCATATCCAATACACACAATGAGTCCTCAGCATTGTAAGAGAGGTTGATTGCCTTAGTCATGCTATCACAGGGGGGAGGATATCACTCAGAAACAATTCAGCCCACTCCAAGTTGTGACCTCAAGCTTGCTGACATCCTTAAGGAGCAGCATGATCTCATCCTAAGTCACCACTTATTGCCGCAGCTCACCATTATGATGCAGTGGCACAGGATATGAATAGCTGGGCTGGGATATTGTGTGTGTGTGTGTGTGTGTGTGTGTGTGTGTGTGTGTGCCATCAAGAATCAAAATCCCTGAGGTGCTCGGACTCAATGGATGCCATGCCAGGATGTTTCCAATAGAGCTTAGATTCTCTGCCCGAGCCCGAGCCCGGCCCGACCCGGCCCGCGGGCCCAAGCCGGGTCGGGCCGGGAGCCCCCCTCCCTCTGACGGGCCCAGGCCAGGCCTGGTCAGATATGACTTTTTTTTTTTTTTTTTTAAAGCTATGATTTGATAATGTTATAGTTGTAGCGACCCTGCAGTAAATGTTCTGTTATAATGTCAGTGTTCTGTGAGTTAATGGCATGTTTGGGACTGAATGAGGTGCGGGGTGCGAGTGTGACGGGGATGAGGAGGGCTGTGTGAGTGCGCGTGCTGGTGTGTGTATGAGCGAGCTGGAGGAGAGAGCAGGAATGCACAGATGGAGTTACAGCTAAGTTGTTGTTTGTTGGTTGTTTTGGCGTGGTTACGGCCAACAGTAACCTGTACTGTTCAGTAATAAACGGTGGTTTAATTGCCGAATAACTGTGTCATCCTTTCCACACGTCCGCCTACAGTATTATAAAAAATAAAATTAAACCACACTTTGTATGACACATAACTAAAGTTACAACAAACTTATGGCCGAATTCACAAAGAATGAACTGCGGCCGCTGATAGCACCTTGAATTGCACTTCACTTGCACCCGCAGTTTGCTCCATCTTAACGTCCTATTCACAAAGGATTTTGCGCTAATGATATACCACTGCAAACACGCCCACAAAGTTTGGCAGCTGAGTGCAGTTTGCCCCTGATTGCAATTAGCCACATGGCAAAGTATAAATGCTGACTTTGCGCCAAGAACACCGTGGCAGAACAATGGCAGACTTTGTTTGGCAAAGTACTGAATACTGTATACACTCTTAACAAGAATGTGTCAATAATAACACAACATGTGTTGAATTTCTACACATCAATGAGTTGAATTTGGGACAACACGTGTTGTGTTAATTTTGACACATTCAGTGTGTTAATATATCAACACAGTGACTGTGTCTCATAGATTAACACAGAGATGTATATAATGTGTAAGTACTAACACATTCATGTGTTGATACATAAAACTTATATTAACACATTCATGTGTTACTCAAAATTACACAGTGATCGAACACAAGCTTGTGTTACTCTAAACAAATGGCAGAATACAATGAATAAAAAAGGAAAATGCCACTTGGAATCATTTTGAAAAATTATTTATTTCAAGAAATATTTTTTAAACATTTTAAAACATTTAGTCAACATGTCTTGTTTCACTCATGAATCTTCAACGTTTCTTTAAAAACCTTTTACCTAGCATCAAGACATTTGGTCAACAGATCATTTCATTTTCATTTTAACTTCACAGAAAATAAAGAAAATAAATTAATTACAAGCTCATTTCTAGAAGATAACCAAGGGGTCCCGTGTATGAAACACAGTAAAACAAAGGCCAATTTGGTACAATACTGTATAGGCGAATTTATTGGAGTGTCTCCAGAGACCGAAAATACAAGCTTAACATGCCGACATGAAGAAAAAAAACCCCACATACAATCAGACAGGCTTCAAGACATCATTTAGACAGGCTGTCTACAGCAGCAGAGCAAAA